>NW_026869294.1:2522673-2677806 GCF_020745735.1 Hemiscyllium ocellatum | reverse complement strand
CTCTGCTCTCTCGCCCTCGGCCCTCCCCTCGCTCCCCCTCGGCCCTCCGCTCTCACGCCCTCCCCCCCTCCCTCTCTTCCCCTCCCCTCTCTAGCTCTCCCATCCCCTCCCCTCTCTCGCCCTTCCCTCCCTCCCCTCATCTCTCTTGCTCTCGGACCTCAGTCACCACCCCTCTCTCGCCCTCCCCTCCTTCTCTCGCCATTGGCCCTCCCCCCTCACTCGCACTTCCCACCCTCCCCTCCCCTCTGTCGCCCTGGGTCCTCCACACTCCTCTCTCTCCCTCCCCTCCCCTTTCTCGCCCTCCCCTCCCCTCTCTCGCCCTCCACTTCCCTCCCTCGCCCTCCCCTCCCCTCTCTCGCCCTCCCCTCCCCTCCCCTCTCTCGCCCTCGGCCCACGCCTCTCTCACCCTTCCCTGCCCTTCCCACTCTCGTCCTCCCCTCCCCCTCTCGACCTCGGCCCTCCCTTCTCTCGCCCTCTGCGGTCCCCTCCCATCCTCCCCTCTCTCCCCCTCGGTCGTCCACTCCCCTCTCTCAGCCTCCCAGCACTCCCCTCACCTCTCTCGCCCTCCCGGCCCTTCCCTCCCCTCTCTCGCCCTCCCCTCCCCTCTCTCGCCCTCTCCTCACCACTCTCGCCCTTCCCTTCTTCCCCTCCCATTCTCGCCCTCCCCTCCCCACTCTCGCACTCCGTTACCTCCCCTCCCTTCCCTCCACTCTCTCGCCCCCCCCTCCCTTCCCTCTCTCGCCCTCCCCTCCCCTCTCTCGCCCTCCCCTCCTTCTCTCGCCATTGGCCGTCCCCTCCCCTCTCTCCCCCTTGGCTGTCCCCTCCCCTCTCTCACCCTCCCCTCGTCTCCAATCCCACACTCGCCCTTCCGTCTCTCTCATCCCCTCTCTCGCCCTTACCTCCCTCCCCTCCCCCCCGCCCTCCCAGCCCTCCCCTTCCCTCTCTCGACCTCCCTGCCCCACGCTCCCCTCTTTCGGCCTCCCTTCCCTCCCCTCCCCTGTCTCGCCCACCCCTCCCCTCTCTCGCCCTCGGCTCTCCCCTCTCTCGCCCTTCCCTCCCGCCCCTTCCTTCTCTCGCCCTCAACCCTCCCCTCCCCTCTCTTACCCTCCCGGCACTTCCCTCCCCTCTCTCGCACTCCCCTCCCCTCTCTCACCCTCGGCCCTCCCCTCTCTGGCCCTTCCCTCCCTCCCATCCCCTCTCTTGCCCTCGGCCCTCCCTCCCCTCCCTCTCTATACCTCGGCCCTCCCCTCCCCTCCCTCGCCCTTCCCCCCTTCCCTCCCTCCCCTCCCTCACTCGGCCTTCCCTCCCTCACCTACCCTCTGTCGCCCTGGGCCCTCCCCTCCCCTCTCTCGCCCTCCCTGCCCTCACTGCCCTCACCTCCCCTCTCTCGCCCTTCCCTCCCTTCTTCCCCTCCCCTCCCTCGCCCTTCCCTCCATTCCCTCCCCTCTCTCGTACTTCCTTCCCTACCCTCCCTCCCCTCTCCGCACAGTCCTCCCTCCCCTCCACTCTCTCGCCCTCCCGGCCCTCCCCTCTGCTCTCTCTGCCTCACCTTCTTCCCCTCCCCTCTCACGCCCTTCCCTCCCTCCCCTCCCCTCTCTCGCCCACTGCCCTCTCCTCTCCCGCCTCTCCCCTACCCTCTCTCGCCCTCGGCCCTCCCCTCCCCTCTCTCACCTACTGCCCTCACCTCTCTCGCACACTGCCCTCTCCTCTCACGCCCTCGGCCCTCCCCTCTCTCGCCCTCGGCCCTCTCCTCCCCTCCCCTCTCTCGCGCTCGGCCCTCCCCTCTCTCGCCCTTCCCTCCATGCCCTCCCCCTCTCGACCTAAGCCCTTCCCTTCCCTCTCTCGCCCTCCCCTCCCCTCTCTCGCCCTCAGCCCTCCCCTCTCTCGCCCTTCCCTCCTGGCCCTCCCCTCTCTCGCCCACCCGGCCCTCGGCCCTCCCCTCTTTCGCCCCCGGCCCTCCCCTCCCCTGTCTCGCCCTCCCCCTCCACTCTCTCGCCCTCGGCCCTTCCCCCTCACCTCTCTCGCCCTCGGCCCTCCCCCCTCACCTCTCTCGCCCTCGGCCCTCCCATCCCTCTCTCGCCCTCCCCTCCCGCACTCTCTCGCCCTCTCCTCCCCTCGCCTCCCTCCCCTCCCTCTCCCTCTCTCGCCCTCCCCTCCCTCCCTCACCCTCTCCTCCCTCTCCCCTCTCTTCCCTCTCCCCTCTCAGTCGCCCTCTACCTCCCTCCCCTCCCTCTCCCGCTCTGCCTCCCTCCCCTCCCTCTCCCCCACTCCCACCCTCCACTCCCTCTCGCCCACCCCTCCTTCTCTTCCTCCCAACCCTCCCTCCCCATCTCTCGCCCTCCCTCGCCCTCCCCTTCTCCTCTCTCGCCCTCTCTCTCCCTCTCGCCCTCTGCTCCCTCCCCTCCCTCTCCCCCCCTCTCTCGCCCTCCCCTCCCTCACTTACCTCTCTCGCCCTCTTTCTCCCTCTCACCCTCCCCGCCTTCCCTCCCTCACCGTCCCCTCCCCTCCCTCTCCCTCTCTCTCACCCTCCCCCTCTCTCCCCCCCCTCTCTCACCCTCCCCTCCCTCTCTTCCTCCCCTCCCTCCCCTCTCTCGCCCTCCCCTCCCCTCGCCTCCCTCCCCTCCCTCTCCCTCTCTCGCCCTCCCCTCCCTCCCTCCCTTCCCTCCCTTCCCTTCCCTCCCCTCCTTCTCCCTTTCTCTCACCCTCCCCTCGCTCACCCTCCCCTCTCTCATCCTCCCCTCCGTCACCCTCCCCACCCTCCCCTCACTCTCCACCTCTCTCGCCCTCCCCTCTCTCACCCCCTCCTCCCTCTCTTCCTCCCCTCCCTACCTCCCTTCTCTTGCCATCCCCTCTCTCGCCCTCCCCTCCCTCCTTCTCCTCTCTCGCCCTCTCCCTCCCTCTCACTCCCCTCCCTCACTCTCCACTCCCTGACTCTCCCCTCTCTCGCCCTCTCCCTCCCTCTCATTCCCGTCCCTCACCCTCCCCTCCCTCGCCCGCCCCTCCCTCACCCTCCCCTCTCTCGCCCTCCCCCTCTCTTTATCCCCTCCCTCGCTCCCCCTCTCTCACCCTCCCTTCCCTCTCTCGTCCTCTCTCGCCCTCTCTCTCCATCTCGCCCTCACCGCGTTCCCTCCCCTCCCTTGCCATCCCTTCTCGCCCTCCCCTCTCTCGCCCTCTCCTGCCTCCCTCCCTTCTCTCGCCTTCCCCCTCTCGTCCTTCCCCCTTGCCCTCCACTATCTCGCCCTCAACCTCTCTTGCCCTCCCCTCCCTCTCTCCCTCCCACTCTCCCTCCCCTCTCTCGCCCTGTCCTCTCTCACCCTATCTCTCGCTTTCCTCCCTCTTCTCCCTGCTCCTTCACTCTCTCTCCACCTTCTCACACTCTCAACCGCCCTCAATCGGTGTCTCTCTCTCTGCCCCCATCCCTCCGTTTCTCTCTAACTGAATCTCTCTGTCTACTGTCCCTCCCTCTCTCTCAGAAACACTTTTTCTCCCTGCTCCTTCTCTCTCCCTCTGACCCAGAGACTGGAGGTGGGGTGAGGTTGCTCGTGAGGCTGCGTGTGGTGGGGGTGGGGGTGTGAGATGGGGTAGAGATGGAACTGCTGGCGGGAGGCAGAGACGGGCAGGAAAGAGAGTGTGAGGGTGAGGAGAAATTGAAGAGTGGAGGCAGGTGGAGAAACCGGGGTTGGGGCGGTTGGTGTGAGAGGGAGAACGAGGGAGAGTGAAAGGGGGAGGTTGTGAGAAAGAGTGAGTGTGCAGGGAGAGAGAGGGAGAAATGTGGAGTAAGAGTGGGAGAGATGAAATGGGGAGGGCGGGTTGGAAAGGAGGTGGCGGGGGGGCGAAACAGGGAGTTAAACCCAGCTCCTGAGCTCAGGGCCTGGTGCCCTCCCCTTCCCTGAGGACCAGGACTTGGGGCTGAGTCTGTCTCTCTCCAGCTCAGCTTCTCCAACACAAAGACACACAACAACATCGGTCCCTCTGCTGCTCAGCACGCTTTAATCAACATTTTTATTCGTTGCAAATGGAAGTGATGGATACAATCAGTGGGATGGTGCCTTTTCTCACTGGCCCCTGAGTTGTGAGAAACATTGAAATGTTTCCCTGTAAACCCCCTGTGGGATAAGGATGGACAAACCAGCGCTCCCCTCAGTCTGTTACCATAGAGACAGGCTGCTTCATCACTGAAACACTGAACTGAAATGAGAAAATCCCGGATGGTGTGATTAATGAGGGAATTTGTTGGATGGATGGATTTGGATGAAGGGATATTTCAGCACATTCTTCAGCTGCTGCCTGAACTTAGTCTGGGTCACGGCATAAATCGCAGTGTTTGTGCAGCAACTGAGGAGCTGCAGCATGAAGCCAAATTCCTTCACAAAGTCATCGAGAAACACAGACTCATAGCCAATATACAACATCCGGTACCATATAGAATACACCATGTACATTGACCATAACAGGATCAAATTGGCCGAGATCACTAACAGTAAAATGATGGATTTTTTTCGGTTTCTCATTTCTGTGTCAGACTGAGCGTCCCCATTGGTATGATCGCGGAGTCTCCTGCGGGCTCTGCTGGTCACTAAAATGTGTCTGACGGTGAGAACATTGAGCAGCAGAATCAGGAGAAATGGGACACACGGGGTTAGAATGTGGTGGAGGAACTCGATTGTGACCCAGACACTGGAGAATAGAACAGCGTCTGTTACATTACAAAACCAGGGCTCGTTCCCCAGCGAATACCGAGCCGTGAGCATAAAATACCAGAAAATGTTCTTGAAACAGCTCAGCACAGTCACTGCTCCCAGAACCACAGCCGCCGTTTTCTCACTGCAATATTTACTTTTCAGCTTCTGGCAACAAATGGCCACAAACCGATCAAAGGTGAAAGTGACGGTGAACCAGACAGAGCAGTCAGTGGCTGCATAAAGCAGGACGGCGTGGATATTACACACGGGGACGGAGTACACCAGGAAATAAAACTGTTCCTCATAAACAATGGGAATGTGTCTCAGGATCAGGTCGAGGATAATGACCAGGAGATCCGCCGCTGCCATGGCCCCCAGGTAACGTCTGACACATGGAGACAATCCACAATCTTTATAAAGCAGGACGTAGATGGTCACTACGTTAACTGTGAGGAAGGAAAACAAACCCATTATCCATCAAAGCGACCCGTTTGATTGGGGACCCAGTGAGATTTTCAAATGTGTCCCTGTATTCAGGGATTTATTAAAATAATTGGAGCTGAAATTACAAATGGGAAGGTCGGAATTACTGACAAAAATGTGACATAAACCACAAGAAACCCTCCCTCCCCAAACACACAGTGACACATCCATAAGGGCAGATGGTTTCTAGAACATTCTCACACACTCGATCTCTCGAGAGCAGACACAGGTCACTCCTTCCCAGTTCCTAATACGGAGGGTGGAAACGTTGCTGTCCTGAAGGATTCTCTTCCAGTTTCCTGACGACAAACGGAGTTTGGGAATTTTCTGTATTTTGGTCTAAATTATGGTCGATCCTGTGCCGTGAAGAAATGTAAACGCAGGGAAAACGTATTCACCCCTTTAACTGCCTGAAAGACTTTCGGAACAGTGTCTCCTTCTCCCTGGAACGGGATCTCTTCCCTCAGGATCTTATCGTTTGTTCAATTGACTGACGTCCGGCCGTTCACAAACAAACAATGTCAGGGACAGAACGTTCCGGGGAATGTCAGTTATAGAACGTCAGGGGCAGAACGTTCCGAGGAATGTCAGTTATAGAATGTTGGGGACAGAACCTTCCGGGGAATAGCAGTTACAGAATGGCAGGGACAGAACGTTCCGGGGAATGACAGTTATAGAATGTCGGGGACAGAACGTTCCGGGGAGCTCCTTGACCTGTCCAACACCTTTCCCCGCTACCCACCCTACCAACATGATGTACTGTGCCTGGGCACACTTTAACGTTAATGGGATGAGAGACGGAGGGTCCAATCACAGGAATGGGAACTAAAGGCATTGCCAGATCAGATGAAATGGTTAGATCCACCTCACAGCACCAGCCCAGACACGATAACCCCAGAGGAGAGATCTGTTCACCATGGAACACTGTGTAGACCCGGCCAGTGTACTCCTCAGTACAACCCAGCAATCTGTCCAGCGTGGAACACTGCACAGATCATGTCAGGGCACTTACCTTCAAACACAGACTAGACATCTGTACACTATGGAAAGCTGGGATAGATGCTGGAATCCAAAGAGGACAAGCAGGAAGCTGGGAGAACACAGCAAGCCAGGCAGCATCAGGAAGTGGAGAAGTCGACATTTCGGGTGTAACCCTTCTGCAGCAGTCCTGAGGGAGGGCTACACACGAAACATCCAATTCTCCACCTGCTGATGCTGCCTGGATTGCTGTGTTTCTCCAGCAAGCATTCAGCCTGGGAAGCAGTGCAGACTGCACCCGTGCATTGGTATATAAACCCGAAATAGATATCTTTCCAGCACTGGCAGCTGTGCAGACACAGCAGAGCACTAATGTGTGAATCTGAAACAAATATCTATTCAGCACGGGGAGCTGTACAGATCACATCAACCAGACAGTCTGACCAGCACAACGACCTGCGCAGTGACCACCTGTGAATTAATCTGTGAAGCAGGAGCAGTTACTCTCCCAGCATGTAGGACTGTGTACCCCACCCCAGTGCATTGATCTTTAACCCAGGAGCAGTTACCCTCCCAGGATCTAGGACTGTGTACCCCACCCCAGTGCATTGATTTGTAAACCAGGAGCAGTTACCCTCCCAGCCTGTAGGACTGTGTACCCCACCCCAGTGCATTGATCTGTAACCCAGGAGCAGTTACCCTCCCAGCATGTAGGACTGTGTACACCACCCCAGTGCATTGATCTGTAAACCAGGAGCAGTTACCCTCCCAGCATGTAGGACTGTGTACACCACCCCAGTTCATTGCTCAGTTCCACTGTGTGAGATCACTTCCCAGTGTGGGGAAATTTGCAGCCCCTGCTGGAAGTGAAAGGACGTACAGCTCCCACCCATTTACAGCTCCATATCTGCATTGTGTCATGACACAGGGGTGCTATGGGTCTGAGCATCACTGACATAGAGAGACAGAGATGGAGGGGAATCAGTTTAAATATCACCATATGGGAGGGGTTTGGTGTATAGACAGAGAGGGGGAGACTGATGGACAGTGTCATGGAAGGATATGTTCCCAGGTTTCAGAATGCTGCAATATAGAAACTTCAATTGCATCCTGTAACATGAGCCAGGAAAAATGGGAAAAAGGGATAATAGTGTGAAGTCAGGTGAGCATTTGTTCTGCAGCTTTGTAATTAGAAGCGGTTTCAACAGAATCTATGACTCATTGGGCAGATTCTGACAATAATTTCTCTCAGTGCCATTTTAATTGAGTGTGACAGAGGGATCATCCACACGAGGCTGAGCTAGTTTCCTGGTGCTATCTTATCAGACTCACCTCATTAACTACCCACCCCACCCCATGTTGTCCCTCTCATTCAATACCATCCCGATTCTCCCACCCATCATGGCTGGAGGGACTCACAGTCGCCCGGGTGTCCCTGGATATTCCGTGATCCCTGGCACTGGCACCATCTTTGAAAGGCCAATGGGCACATGGTTGAGCTTTCGCAGCTTGGAGCTGCCCTGCACAGTTTACCCCAAGCATGACAGATAAAGGGCAAATACACCGCGGTTTGTCGACAGGGTCACGGAGGTCCTGGTGGATGGGCTAGCACAGAGAAGGACCACTCTCTTCCCAGAGGGGGGCCACACCACCAGACCCACCGAGCATGGTCTGTGCTCCCGCCCAGCTCAGTGCAGTATCTGCGGTCTGAAGAAATGTCCAGCAATACAGGACAAACATCAATAACCTTCCCCGCTCTGTCAGGATAAGGGTCACCGTATTCTCTCTGCTCCCTCACGCTCACTATATATCTGTTATAGCACCTTCCCCTGAACAAGGCTCAGGCTCCACCACTCTCATTACTGCATGCAGCACCTTCGCTCTTCTCTCCCTCTCTGTCTCTCTCTCTCTCTCTCTCGCTCCCTCCATTTTACCCCTCTCCCCACCCCACACACACTAATAACACTGCATAGATACAACACTGTGGACTGACTCCCTCCAGACCCCTCACCATGACCCCGTCCCCCACCTACACCAACACTAACAGCTGGTCACACCCTCCCACTCTCCCTCCCTCCCTCCCTTTCTCACATTCCAGGAGAAACAGTCTCGATAGGACAGAGTGGGCCAAGCCGAGTGGTGGACTGCACGATATCTGTTTCCTCATCCCCACACCACCACCCCCCTCACCACCTCACCCCCCCTGCTCTGTAGGGAGGATCCTGCTACGAACCGGAGAGGACTGGGATGCCTCGTGTGGAGATTCTGAAACATCCACGTCCCACCGACCGAGTAAGGAGCAACACTCAGTGAAGGGCAACTCTCACTTTAAAACCACTGGCAGTTCCATTTCCCCCCGGCACAACTTAGAAGCTGTGGCCCTGATGCCATCTCCCTTCTGTGTCGAGCTGGTACAAATGGAATCCCCCCTACAACTCCTCCTGTAAACAGCTCAGATACTGACACTAATCTGTCATAGTTACTGCTCTCCCCACTTGTCCTGACATCTTCAATAATCTGCTCACTTACACACAGTTCCCTCTGTTCCTGCAGCCCTTTTATAACTGTCTTTATTTATCTTTCCTACCAAAGTGCATCACCTCACACTGCTCTGCAGTGATCCAAATCTGCCATAAACCTGAGCACTGCACCAATGTGTGATTGTCCTGTTAGAGTTCCATACTATCCTCCATAGACTTCAGAGTTCTTCCAGGTTCGGTGCCATCTACAAACATTAAGATTGTCATAGTGTCACAGTCCTCATGAAACAATTGAAGTCCTGCCCCCCACACACAGGAGTGTGAGCAAGTGAAATACTGATATATTCCCACGGACAGAGTCGAATAATGACATGCTGTCAATGGAGCAACAAAAATCCTGACATATACTAGACAGAGTAGATGAAATATTGACAAACCACAGAGCAAGAGAAATCTGGATAGATTCCACTTATCTATATTCATCAGGGTATAATGGGATGAAGTTGAAAGTGTGTACTGTACCTTTAAGAGAGGGTGAATGCTGTTCTGAACTGAGAGCTTAGAAGTACCTGTGATATGAGAGGATGGCAGACCCAGAAACAGTATATTGCTGTAGAGCTGGAGTCGGGTTATAAGCAGTTAAGAGAAAAGGGAGTCACAGAGTTGTGAATAGATGATGTAAAATGTTCACTTTCAGAGTGAAAAAATAAATTGATGTTTTTATTTGAACAGTGGTATTTGGCAGATCTATCACTCATATTTTAACAGATTACGAGGCGTATTGAGCATTTATTTATGTTTATTTTAAGTTACCAGATGAGCTTCACGCCGTGTCCTAACAATTGCTGTGTGTGTATCTGTGTGTCTCTGTGTGGGGCAGGTCTGGCAGTCTCTGTGGTGCTGAAAGTGATGCAATGCTACCCTCTGCTGGCCTCCACAAGCCACTGCACAGGCATTGGCAGAGGGTGAAAACGAACAGGGATTCATTCAGAGAGGGGGAGGGAGAGGGCAGCTGCTCGCAGCACCATCCAAACTGATGTCTCATCCATGTACTGATCTAAATGTCCTTTAAACGTTGTAACTGTTCCTGCTTTCACCACTTCCTCTGCAAGTTCATTCCACACCCAAGCCAGCTTCTGTCTAAAATAATTACCTCTCATCTTTTTTGTAAATCTTTTTCCTTGCACCTTAAAATATCCCACAGTTTTGAATCCCCAACTCTAGGGAAAAGACATCAGCCCTTCAGCTTATCTGTACACCTCATTATTTTATAAACCTCTGTAAAGTTACCCCTTATTCGCATACTCTCCAGTGAAAAAGTCCCAGCCTACCCGGCCTCTGCTTATAGCTCAATCCCTCCTTTCCCAGCAACATCCAGGTTAAACTCTTCTGAACCCTCTCCAGCTTAATAATATCAAGGTCAATAATAACAAAGTAAATAGTAAAGGTATTTTCTAAGGGTAGGTGGAATCCAAAACTAGAGGACGTAGGCTTAAAGTGAGAGGGGAAAATTTAAAAGTGATCTAAGGGCAGCTTTTTCACCCTGAGGGTGGTGTGCCTATGGAATGAGCGGGCAGGATGACCAGACTGGACACAGTATTCCAGAAGAGGTCTCACCAATGTCCTGTACAACCACAACATGACATCCCAATTCCGACACTCAAAGGTCTGACCAATGAAGACAAGTGTGTTAAACACCTTCTAAACACTAACAATATGAGAAGCAAATTTTAAAGTATAATTTCTGACGGCCTTGTCTCTGTCCTACAACACTGCCAAAGACCCTACTTTTAATTGTATAGATCCTAGTGTTGTTTGATTTACCAAATCCAATACCTCGCATTAATCCAAACTAAACTCCACCTGCCACCCCTCAGCCTAGTGTGTGATATTACTGCCACCTCATCCTCCCCCTTCAATTTAAAATGCCCATACCTCTCCAGGAGGCCTGCACACTCCGGCCTTGATTTTCACAAAGACCCTGAGCTTGGTTTTTCTTTTGTGGTTAGAGGGAGGAGGGACAGATTGCAGACACAATCATTGGGAGGAGTGGGTGGACAGTAATCAGTAGCATTTCATGGTTTTAGGAAGAGGGAAGTCGCACGTTAGAGGTGGGTAATACTGATCGGTGTTTTGGGACCAGAAATTTGGTGTTCAGTAATAAATATCCATTTGACACTTCATTGTGCAGAATGAGTCTGCAGGGTTTCTTTCCCTAATATTGCAGACTACAGATAATCGCGATTAAAGACGCTCATAGTTAATTTCGATAGCACAGCACGTACACTCAATATCCTACAGTTGAGACAAATATCTTGCATTTCTTTAATAATACAAAGTGTTGTTTGTAACTCAGTAATAGTAACCTGATTATAATCAATCCACACTGAGCTGGAAGCGGGCACTAAAATATGACCAACATCTGGGTATGGTAGTGTATGGGTCGCGTCCCTGTCTCTGAGCCAGAGCTCTGGATTTGATTCCAATTCCTGAACTTATGTGGTAGTGTTCCTAGATCTGGACTAGAAGACCTGATGAACAAATACACAGGAGAATAATGTTACAGCTTTATGGGTGTTGCTGAGTGATGCTAGTGTCCCTACCTCCGGGCACAAAGTTCTCGGTGTAAATCCCACGGAAGTGTCTCCTAATATATCTGAACAAAATGATTAAACTGGTTTTAGAATTGTGACGGAAGGAAGGGTGTCAGTATTGCATTTCAGAATTTAGACCCAGGATGACTGAAAGTACAGCCATTTGTGTTGACTGGAGTCACATTTCGCTGCAGTAAAGGTTTATAAAATCAGAATGCTCATGGATAGGGTGAGTATGTCAAGGTTTTTTCCCCAGGTTAGGGGCGTCCAAAACTAGAGGGCATTGGTTGAAGTGAGAGGGGAAAGGTTTTGATGATGCCTAAAGGGCACTTTTCACACAGAGGGTGGCGTGTGTATGGAATGAGCTGCAAGAGGAAGTGGTGGAGGCTGGTACAACTACAGCATGTAAAAGGCATCTGGATGCCGACATACCTGCCGAGCTTTTCCAGCAATTTCTGTCCTTCTTTAAAAAATGCATTATGTTAACACAGGCATTCTGAATAACTTACACATGTTATTTTTTAATGATGCAGGGCCAGATAAACATATCTCAAATCGACCGAGACCACTTGCTGCTCAGGGTATGGCTCTGTGTATGACAGCAGCAATGATGCACGTACACGGAGCAGGGAATGTGATGGAGATATAATTTGGACAATGTACAAGGAGACCTCACATGGTCCAGTTTGGGAGAGGATGACATTACTGTGTGATTCAGCTCAGAGAGGGAGAAAATTTAATCTGCCTGAGCAGGAATGACCTATTGCACTCTCTCTCCTTCACTGTTCCTCATCACACCAATGTGTGCGCGCTAAAATAAAAACTCTACAATCATCGTTGCCGTTCTTATTTTTATAGAATCCCTGCAATATTGAAACAGACCCTCTGGCCCAACAAGTCCATATCAACCTTCCCAACCCATTCCCCTATATTTACCCAGACTAATGCACCTAACCTAGAAATCGCTGAATACTACGGACAATTTAGCATGACCACTCCACTGAACCTACACAATTTGAGCTGTGGTAGGAAAGTAGATCACCCATTAGAAGCTCACACAGACAGGGGAGAGAATGTGCAAACTCCACACAAACAGTCACCCAAGGCTGGAATCGACCCCAAATCCCTGGTGCTGTGAGGCAGCAGTGCTAACGACCGTGCTACCCTTTGGGTGATCCCTGACCAGAATTCATTGGAATCTACTCACTGCCTAAAGCAAAGGGAATTCAGGCAAATCCAACTCTCCCAGGATGAAATCCCATTGCTAGCAGCTGTGTGAGTACAATATTTTCAGAAGCAGAATAACGTTTTGGACAATCTCGCAATTTTTCCTTTTGTCATGAGTTACAATAATATATGGACAAAGTTCTTTCAAGTTAAAATGTGTGTGTGTGTGTGTGTGTGTGTGTGTGTGTGTGTGTGTGTGTGTGTGTGTGTGTGTGTGTGTGTGTGTGTGTGTGTGTGTGTGTGTAGAAAGGGAAATATTGATTATATATTTGCAAAATCCAAGCAGTTTGCCATTCATCTTTCCATCTTACTTTGAATAACATTGCTCTGTATCATAAACGTGTTGTTTCAGCATATTAAAGAAACTAACTTAACTTGTTCCTAAAACTAACCCTGACCCAGTCTGAGACTGATATCATTGGCCATATCACCGACCTGGTTACATTTAACATTTGTTGTGAGCAGTAGAGCAGTGGGACGAGAAAGGAAAACAGAGACCCAAAAAGCTGGGGAACTGCTAGACGGGTGAGCCTGATGTGGGTGGTGGATAAGTTTTTGGAGGGGATTTTGAGGGTTAGCATTTACATACATTTGGGAAGGCAAGGGCTGATCGGGATAGACAACGTGACTTTCTGCATGGGAAATCATGTTTCATTAATTTGGTTGAGTTTTTTGAAGAGGTAGCAAAGAAGATTGATGAAGGCAGTTGGGGGCCATAGTTAGTAAGTTTACAGATCACATCAGAAAGGTAATGTAGTAGATTATCTCAGAGTACAACAAGACCACAAATAGATGGGACAAAGGGGCAAGGAGTGACAGATGAAGTTTAATTTAGATAAATACGAGGTTTTGCAGTTTGTGAACGCAAACCAGGGCAGAAATTATACACTTAATTGGAAGGTTCTGTGGCGTTTTTGAAACAAAGGGACATAGAGCTGCAGGTACATTGTTCTTTGAAAGTGGAGTTACAGGTAGATAGAGTGGTGCTGAACACATTTGGTACATTTGCCTTAATCAGTCAGAGCATTGAGTATAGGAGCTGTGGTGGCATGTTGTATCTGTACAGGATGTTGGTGAGGCCACTTTAAGAACACTGCGTACAACTCGGTTTTCTGCAGAAATGACTAACACAGATGTCCCAGGACTGGAGGTTTGAGCTTTAGGGAGAGGTTGATTAGGTTGTTGTGTTTCCCCCTGGAGTGTCAGAGGTTGAGGGGTGACATTATAGAGGTTCATAAAACCATCAGGGGCAGAGATATTCTGAACAGCCACGTTCTGCTCCCCAGGGTAGGGAAGTCCAGAATAAGAGGGCATAGGCTAAAGACGGGAGGGCGAATGATTTAGAAGGGACCTGAAGTTAAATGTTTCACACAGAGAGTGGTATGTGTACAGAAAGTGCTGTCAGAGGAAGTGTTGAAGGCACATTTTAAAAATATCAGAAAGAGGAGGGATAATAGCCAAATGCTGGCAAATCGGACTGGATCAAATTTGATATCTGATCGGAGTGAACAGATTGGACTAACGGGTCTATTTCCGTTCTGCATGATTCTCTGATTCTGTAAGAAGGATGACAAATAATTCTGAAAGGACCTTTCAAGTAGGAATTCTCTTCACTGGAAGTTTATCGTGCCTCTATGTTCACATTGATTGAAAGCTGCATTAGTTAAATATTTGACAGAGAAGTGACTCATGCAAAATGGGATGAATTAAACAAAGTGGGGCTGAGACCCCAACCTGATCAGCCACAATCTTAGTGCCTGGTGGAGAAGCTTCAATGTATCTAATGACCCGCTCCTGCTCTTCAGTCCCATGTTCCTGTGCTCCATCCAGCCCCTCACACCTGCTAGACAGGAGCAGTTGGAGGCCACCTATTTCTATAACCTGGTGCACAGAAACAGAGGAGGCCATTCAGCCTCTCAAGACTGTTGAAGTCATTTGGGAAATGTAACATGCTTTGAAGTGATTTTGGAAAGTAATTGGAAAATCCAGGCATGGGTATTAAAGTGGCCCTTCAACTCTCTTCGCAGATCATCATTTGTTGGTCACATTGTAGACTCAGATTCACTGTGAATACAGCCCATATACCTCACCCAGAGATGGCTCACAAAATCCTCTGGTCTCCCTGACGGCAACATTCAACAACAGAACATTCATGAAAATAACACCCACTAACTTTCCAATAACAGAATGTGAGAACATCAGACACAGGGACAGGTCGTTCACTCCCCAAACCTGCCTTTCCCTTCACTAAGATCATGATTGATCTGCTCTTGGTCTCAAATCCTCTTTCATACCCAATTCTTCATCGCCCTCAACTCTCTGATAGGTCAATCTCCATCTACCTCCTCTTCAAATAATTTCAGTCATCTCGCTCTTGAGAAGAGAAACACTGACATTCAATACCATTTGTTTGAAGAAAACCCTTGCTGCTCCTATATCATGGCTTATTGATATGAAAAAAAAAGGAGGTTGACTCAAGGTTTCAGATAAAAATGACTGGCCCTGATATCAAGGCAGTGGTTGCCTTCTGTTGACATCAAGGACCTGAATAAAACTTAATGGGAATCAGAGTAAACTCTCCAGTGTTTGGAATCCAACATGGCACAAAGGAAGATGTTCATCATCTCAGTCCTGGGTCACCTCTGTGGGAGATCCTCAGGGTAGTTTCCTCTTCACAAATAGATTCAGCTGCTTCATCAATGTCTCCCTGCCCCCACTCTCCCCACCATAAGATCAGAGGTGGGGATGGTCACTGAAGATTCCACAATGTTCAGAATAATTTGTTGCCCCCGTCAGCTCCTGAACTGGTCTGTGTCCATGTGCAGCAAGACCCGGACACAATTCAGGCTGTTAACGTGTCTGTAACATTCATGTAACAGCACTTCTGGTACTGCACATTGCCACAGTAAAACAAGAGTTCATTCAGCACCTCACGCTGGTTTCACAGAAATATGAGGAAGTCATTCAGCCCATTGACACTATTGGAGATGAACAGGGACAGCCCATTCAGTGCCTCCAACATATTACTAGGAAGAGAAGGAGTCTAGTGTGATGGACTACACCAGAGAACCTCGAAAATATTTGAAGGCGGTAGCCTAAACTCTAATGTTTTCTTATTTAAAGGCAATGTAAACTGTCTGTTCCAGATGCAATGTGACTGGTCAAACTACTCGGTGTGAAGCAAAACACCATCTATTTAAAAACAGAAGATAAAATGAAACCGAAGAAAGAGGAATTTAGAATAACACAATTCTATTGGACAAGTCAACAGAATAATAGATCGTGGAGCTATTACTAATGAACTGTTCCAATATAGGAAAATCGCACAAACACAGTCCCTGGCAAAAAGAAATATTCAGACACAGATTGTCACAAACATTTCTCCAATCCAAAAAAACAGCAACAAGAGAAAATTCAGAGAGAGTAGCAGCCAGGAGACATTCACCGAAGCTTCCAACTCTGTGGAGACCCCAATAGTTTCTGATGTTGTGAGAGCTGGCCACACCCATTCAGTCTGCATTAAAATAAACCCAAGGCCTCCCTCGCTGTTTACTCAAGTGGTCTTAACTAACCAGCTTGGGAACAATCATTCTATCTCTGAAAAGAAACCAGGACAAAATAACCTCTTAAAGTTGCAGCCTCATCACACTCATCAGCACATCGAGCTGTCAAACAGGAACCAGGGGTAACCAGTCAGGCCCTTGGCCTTGTCTAATCAGACGGGGAAGAAGCCATTCAGTTCTTTGATTCAATTACACAGGAACAGAATGAGGCCATTCAGCCCCTTGAGTCACTTACACAGGAATAATGGGAGGCCATTCAGTCCCTTGAGCCACATATACAGGCACAGTAGGAGGCCATTCCCACCTCAATGAACTTACATAAGAGCAGAATGAGGTAAGTAATGTTGATCCTGATGAATGGCTTATGCCCGAAACGTCTACTCTCCTGCTGTGCTTTTCCAGCAAAGCACTGTCTTCTCTGATCTCCAGCATCGGCAGACATCACTGTCTGCAGATTGATGCTGTAACATGATGAACAATTGGAGCAGAGTCTGCACAGACAGACTGCTCCACGTTGTTCCTCCTGGCTCCGTTGCTCATGATACACACGTGGGACTTTAACGTGGTTTTCTTGCGGTGAGAAGGGAAGCCATATGTCCGAGAAGACAGCCTGGTGTTCTCTATGTAGGGCGGAAGCTGGTGGGAATGGCTACCTGTTGCAGATGGAAGGTATTGTGGCTGCTGTTGGGGATTGTGAGCAACATGACGTTCAGTACGGGTTCAAACGCCGACTGCACTCTAACGTGGGGAGAGTTAATCATGGCATATAAACTATTAGGAAAGTCACGTTAGACTGATGAATGGACTCTCTAAGTTCAAATATTGCTGATCGTGTTCATGTTGATCTTGCATAGCGCACGTCCTGTTCAGTGCCTTACTCTATCCAAGTCTATTTCCACCCTATGATCTGTCTGGCCATGCTTACTATGATCTTCCTCCACTGCACATAAATAAAGTGTTTTCCTGTCCTGAGGTACATGTGACAATAAATCAAACCAATTCATCCTGGGTAAAGCATGGAATTTCTCTCCCTATCAATGTCTCTTTTGGAAATAAGTGATCGCTGCCACTCCTCGTGTTTCAGCATCACCATTTCATCGTCTCTCACAGCTCTACAGATTAAACACTCAGCTTCCTCACTCTATCCTCATGTTACCATTGTCCGTGTCGTGGTATGGAGATCATTTCTTTCAAAGGCGATCAACTCTGTAGTGAGTGCCACAAATGCTCTCTCAGCAAGGCTCTACAACAGCAGGAAGATGGCTTTACTTATGTACTCGAATTATCTTACAATGAAGGACAGAATACCATTGACTGCACCCATTACTTACACAGGGTTTGATTCAAAGCAGTCAGCACAGACTTGTGAGTGGGAGATCATGCTTCCCAAATTTGTTGGAGTTCTTTGATGAAGTGACCAGGAAGGTTGGGTGAGGACGGAGCGGTCGACATAGTCTATGGATTTCAGTCAAGCCTTTGATAAGTTTCCACTTGGCAGGCTACCCAGGAAGGTTACATCATGTGGAATGCTGGGGGAACTGGCCAATTGGATACACAGTTGTCTTGATGGTAGGAAGCAGAAGGTTTAATGGAAGGATGCTTGTCAGACTGGAGGCTGGGTCCATTGCTGTTTGTTATCTATGATTTGGTTGAGAATGTACAAGGTATGATTTGTAAGTTTGCAGATGACACTAAAGTAAGTGGTAGCGTGATCAGTGAAGAAGTTTATCAGAAATTGCAGCTGGACCTTAATCAGGTGGGGAAGTGGGCCGAGAGATGGCAAATGGAATTTAATATAGAAGTGTGAGGTCTTGCATTTTGGAAACTCAAATCAAGGTAGGAATTTCATGGTGAGTGGGAGGGCCTTAAGGGGTGCCGTGGGCAGAGAGAACTTGGTGTTCAGGTGCAAACGGTTCTCTATCAGTGGAGTCACAGGTAGATCGGGCAGTGAAAAAGGCATTTGGCACATTGGCCTTCATCAGGCAGGATATTGAGTGTAAAAGTTGGGAATTTATGTTTCAGTTACACAGGACATTGGTAAGGCCACAGTGTTAAGTTTTATCAACTTGTTATGGGGAGGATGTTATGAAATTAGGAAGAGTGCAGAAGAAATTTACAAGGACGTTGCCAGGACCCAATGGTCTGAGTTACATGGAGAAGTAGGACAATCTAGGACCTTTTCTTTAGAGTGTAGGAAACTGAGGGAGTCCTTATAGAGCTGTATAAGATCACGATGTGTATGGATAGGGTTAATGGTCTGAGTCTTTTTCCAAGGTTTAGAGAATCGAGGACGAGAGGCGATCAGTGTAACATTAGAGGGGAAGGAATAAAAGGTAACCTGAGTGGCCACTTCTTTACACAGAGGGCTGGTATGTGGTTGAGTTGCCAACGGATGTGGTTGAGGGGGGTACATTAACAACGTTTCAAAAGATTTGGATAAATATGTGGATAGGAAAGGACTGGAAAGATATGGGTCAATGACACGGAATGACAGCGTCAGATGATGTGGAGTCTGTGTGGGTGGAATTGAGGAACCACAAAGGCAAAACAACCATAATGGGAGTTGTGTACAGACCTCCTAACAGTGGTCAGGACCGGGGGCGCAACATGTACCGGGAAATAGCGAAGGCATGTCAGAAAGGCAAGGACACAGTGATCATGGGAGACTTCAATATGCAAGTGGACTGGGTAAATAATGTTGCCAGTGGATCCAAAGAAATGGAGTTCTTGGAATGCTTACAGGATGGCTTTTTGGAACAGCTTGTCATGGAGCCCACGAGGGAGCAGGCTATTCTGGACATAGTGCTATGTAATGAACCAGACTTTATAAAAGATCTTAAAGTAAGGGAACCCTTAGGAAGCAGCAATCATAATATGGTAGAATTCAGTCTGGAGTTTGAAAGAGAGAAGACAAAATCGGATGTAATGGTGTTACAGTTAAATAAAGGTAATTATGAGGGCACGAGACAGGAACTGACAAAAATAGACTGGAAGCAGAGCCTAGCGGGGAAGACATTAAAGCAAAAATGGCAGGAGTTTGTGGGTATAATTGAGGACACTGTACAGAGTTTCATCCCAAAGAAAAGAAAGATTATCCGGGGAGGGATTAGACAGCCATTGCTGACAAAGGAAGTCAGGAAATGTATTATAGAAAAAGACAGGTCCTATAAAGTGGCTAAGAGCAGTGGGAAATCAGAAGATTGGGAAGGCTACAAAAACAGACAGAGGATAACAAAGAGAGAAATAAGGAAGGAGAGGATCAAATATGAAGGTAGGCTAGCCAGTAATATTAGAAATGGTAGTAAAAGTTTCTTTCAATACATAAGAAACAAACGACAGGCAAAAGTAGACATTGGGTCACTTCAAACTGACGCTGGAAGCCTAGTGATGGGAGATAAGGAAATAGCAGGAGAACTTAACAAGTAATTTGCGTCAGTCTTCACAGTGGAAGACATGAGTAATATCCCGACAATTAAAGGGAGTCAGGGGGCTGAGTTGAGTATAGGTTGCCATTACAAAAGAGGAAGTGTTAGAAAAGCTAAAAGTTCCTAAAATTGATAAATCTCCTGGCCCCGATGGTATACATCCTAGAGTTCTGATAGAGGTGGCTGAGGAAATAGCGGAGGCATTGGTTGAGATCTTTCAAAAGTCACTGGAGTCAGGGAAAGTCCTGGATGATTGGAAGATCCCTGTTGTAACCCCCTTGTTCAACAAAGGATCAAGACAAAAGATGGAAAATTATAGGCCAATTAGCCTAACCTCGGTTGTTGGTAAAATTCTAGAATCCATCATTAAGGATGAGGTTTCTAAATCCTTGAAAGAGCAGAGTCTGATTAGAACAAGTCAACATGGATTTAGTAAGGGGAGGTCATGTCTGACAAACCTGTTGGAATTCTTTGAAGAGATAACAAGTAGGTTAGACCAGGGAAACCCAGTGGTTGTGGTCTATCTAGACTTCCATAAGGCCTTTGATAAGATCCCACACGGGAGGCTTCTGAGCAAGATGAGGGCCAATGGTGTACGAGGTGAGCTACTGGCATGGATTGAGGATTGGCTGTCTGACAGAAGGCAGAGAGTTGGGATAAAACGTTATTTTTCAGAATGACAGCCGGTGACAAGTGGTGACCCGCAGGGTTCAGTGTTGGGGCCGCAGCTCTTCACATTATATATCAATGATCTGGATGAAGGGACTGGGGGCACTCTAGTGGAGTTTGCCAATGATACGAAGTTAGGTGGACAGGCAGGTAGTACTGAGGAAGTGGGGAGGCTGCAGAAGGATCTAGACAGTTTGGGAGAGTGGTCCAGGAAATGGCTGATGGAATTCAACGTGAGCAAATGCGCAGTCTTGCACTTTGGCAAAAAGAATAAAAGCATAGACTACTTTCTAAACAGTGAAAAAATTCGTAAAGCCAAAGTACAAAGGGATCTGGGAGTGCTAGTTGAGGATTCTCTAAAGGTAAACATGCAGGTTGAGTCCATGATTAAGAAAGCGAATGCAATGTTGTCATTTATCTCAATAGGGTTAGAATATAAAAGCACGATTGTTATACTGAGACTTTATAAAGCTCTTGGAGTACTGTGTCCAGTTTTTTTTTTCTCCACACCTCAGGAAGGACATACTGGCACTGGAGCGTGTCCAGCAGAGATTCACACAGATGATCCCTGGAATGGTTGGTCTAACATACGAGGAAACGGCTGAGGATCCTGGGATTGTATTCATTGGAATTTAGAAGATTAAGGGGAGATTTAATATAAACTTACAAGATAATACATAGCTTGGAAAGGGTGGATGCTAGGAAATTGTTTCCGTTAGACGAGGAGACTAGGACCCGTGGACACAGCCTTAGAATTAGCGGGGGTCAATTCAGAACAAAAATGCGGAGACATTTCTTCAGCCAGAGAGTGATGGGCCTGTGGAATCCATTGCCGCAGGGTGCAGTGGAGGCCGGGACGCTAAATGTCTTCAAGGCAGGGATTGATAAATTCTTGATGTCACAAGGGATTAAGGGCTGCGGGGAGAATGCGGGTAAGTGAAGTTGAAATGCCCATCAGCCATGATTGAATGGCGGAGTGGACCTGATGGGCCGAATGGCCTTACTTCCACGCCTATGTCTTACGGTCTTTTGCAGGGAAATGGGGTTAGCGTGGATGGACATTTACAAGGTAGAGTCAAACCTCTCTGTTCATTAAAACCAAACACCCAAAAAAGCTCGCCTCACCTCGTAATCTATTTAAATATGAGTGACACAGATCTCCTACATTCCAGTATTTAAACAAGCATTAACACGTTTATTTCTTAACTTTAATAACAACAACTATTCACAAATACAAGCCCCTCTTTTCTTAGCTACTTACTATGTGACTCCATCTCTATAAAATATGCTATGCCAACAACCCACATATTAAACATTACAATCTCAAGATCACACCGAATCCATCTTCCCTGCTGTGTTCACTCTTCCAACTGCTGATCTCCCTGGGTCATGTATTTTTTTTACTGCAAGTAGCTTTTACATGGACATGTATCTTTGATAGAAAGTGTTTGAGATGACCAGTGAGCACTCCTGCTCTACAGCAGTTACTCTGCTGCTGGATGGCAGTGGCTCTCCCTCTCGTTTCAAAATGCTGGGTTTATATACTTCCCATGATACAATAATTCTCATAATTTGATTGCTTTCCAGGTTTCCAAACAATAATATTCAAATTCCGTTGGCTTTGGTATCCTGAGCGTTATTTAAACTCTTTGTACTTGAATTGTTGTCAAAACTGCAAGCAAAACTCAGGTATCCATTTCCCAGCTAATGGTGACATATGGAACAGCCTGACCTTTAGCTGGCATCTGTGGCTGTACTTTTTATTTAGCAAAACCCGTCTGTGTTAAAATGACCGGACATGATTTCGGCTTCATAACACCTTCCCGCTTCAGAGAAAGAAAACATGAACCAGCAGAATGAAGAGATGGCTTCATTTCTTTTCCTCTAATTCTTAATCCCATTATTATGAATTACAAAAGTATCAATCTCAGCTATACCATCCATATTAATTCTGCACAGATATATAACATTGCAATAAGTCAAATCTTATCTAACCGTTTTTCCTTTAAATCTGCGATAACACATCTGCTATCACATTTTAGGACCCACAGCATGTACATTTTGTTAGTTTAGAGCCGGTAAGATAAGACTCCAATGAAATACTCTTATATTCTGATCTTTAAATATTCCAAAAAATGCGAGAGGTTTGACATTGTCCACAATCATCTCTGACATTTTTTTTGTCATATAAACATTAAAATATTGTCAGTCCAGTGCGAAACTTAATCATTCTTTTTCAATAATGGAGATGTTGTATTTTTTTCTCTCTGGTAGATACTGAGTTTCTTCGACAAGTAGCCAATTGGCCATTCAATTTCATCATCATCTTTCGGTATCAATACATCTCCGAGTTCTATGTCCCCAGTAACAAATACAGTTTTTAACTTTTTTCAAAATATTTGGTGCAGCTAAAACTGATGCGGTGATTAATCCTGCTTTAAAATTCTCAACTACCTCCTCGCATTGTTCTGCCCACCACAATTCTGTGTTCATCTTTAGTAAATCCAGCAGTGGTGCCAATACGCTGCTGAAGTTTGCAACAAACTTCCGATAGAATCCACTCAGTCCCAAACGTCGAAGCACGTCTTTCTTCGAAGATTGTCGTGGAAATTCCTGAAAGCCCTTCGTCTTTGTGTTCCATGGGGTCAACCTTCCATGTCCAATGTAATGTCCCAAGACCGTCACCTCTGCCTTCGCGAATTCTGTTTTCTTTCAGTTTATTACCAAGTTT
This sequence comes from Hemiscyllium ocellatum, assembly GCF_020745735.1. NCBI lineage: Eukaryota > Metazoa > Chordata > Chondrichthyes > Orectolobiformes > Hemiscylliidae > Hemiscyllium > Hemiscyllium ocellatum. The sequence continues at coordinate 2,654,974 of NW_026869294.1, read as the reverse complement.
GCTTCTTGTAATCGTCCAACATGGTCTGCCAACTGCAACGTGTGAGCTTTCAATCACTTGCGAAATATCACTATATCATACACATAAACTGCACAATTTGTTCATCTGGCCACAACTCTGTTCCTGAGTCATAAATGTGTCTGGAGCATTATTCATTCACATGACATTTTCTAAATTTTGTTGTCATATTCGGTAGCTTTACCAGATAGTTTAACTGACTCAACATTTTTAAATTTGAAAGGGGCCAATCAACCTGCTTTGAAGGGATTTCCTACCACTTGTAGCAATACTAATGAGTCATCGCCACGGGAAAGCGTCGAAATTTCAGAGTTTTTAATCTGGCACCTCTTCACTCTAGGCTGTGCCCTCTTCAGGAGCTGTTTAGCTAAATCACCTACTCCATCTAATCTCTCCCTCACCTCAGATATATAATCAGATATATAATCTCCGACTTCGGTCCTGTCAATTTATATTTCATTAATTTCAAAGAGCCTCTCACTTCATGTACGAACATTAACTAAAAGGAAGTAAAGTGAGAAGATTTATTTGGGGAATCTCTAATGGCAAACAATATAATGAGACGCCTTTATTCCAATCATTCGGGTAATTCTGACAGTACGCTGTTAATATTGTCCTCAGCTTCTGATGCCAACTTTCCAAGACTCCCTGGGATTCAGGATGGGATGCACGTGAATTATACTGCTGTATGCCGAAGCAATCCATGACGTCCTCAAACAGCTGATCGGTAAAATGAGACCCTTGGTCTGACTGAATCACACCGCCTCGCCCACAGCGAGCAAAGAAAGCTACCAACTCCTCCACCTACCTTTTTGCCTTAATACTCCATAATGGAATTATCCCTGGAAAACGGGTAGGCACAACCATTATGATCAGCAGATATTAGTTTCCACTTGTATTTTAGAAAGGGGAGCTCCACAATTAATCATAACCCACATGAAAGGTTTATTCGAATACATGATTTGACAACAAAGGTGCTGGTTTATACTGCCTTTGACTTACCTACCATTTGGCATGTATGACATGTATAACAAAAATTAACCACGTCCTTGTGCATTCCAGTCACGAGAAATGCTTTAGCCTGAGTCTTCCATACTTTAACTCCCTTGGCTTTTTTTATCGGTTTTCCTTCCAGTTGTAACTTATGACTGTAGAATCTTGTTACTACATTGTCTGCAAAAATCCCTGGGTATTTTTCTTTTAATTTCCCAGTTCCCTGGTCTTACTTTGGCTTCTTCACCACAAGGGGTGCCTCTCCCACTTTGGATCCTGCTAAACCATTCCCAAAAACAAGCTGTATCCCTGGAACTGACGCTCTGTCACTCAATCTCACTGTTACCTCCCCAACCTTGATTTGGCATTCCAACCTGATGTTACACAAAGGAATGCTTAATTTTTGTCCCCATTTCACGAATTATCACGCTGTTGAGTAACATGTCAGGAAGAGTGAAAATACTTCCATCTCTTACTATTAGAGGCCGAGTGAAAGTGAGGACTGCAGATGCTGATGATCAGAGTTGAAAAGTGTGGGCCGGAAAAGCACAGCAGGTCAGGCAGCATCCGAGGGGCAGGAGAGTTAACGTTTCAGGCATAAGTCTTCATCAGGAAAGTGGGAGGTACGGGAGGAGGAAGGGGCTGAGAATTAAATAGGAGGGTGGCGATGGAGCTGCGTGGAAGGTAGCTTGGAAGGTGATAGGTAGATGCAGGTGGGTCTGATGGTAATTGGTCGGAGAGGAGGGTGAAGTGGATAGGTGGTAGGACAGCTAGAACCCTCAAACTATACAGCATCAACGTTGATTCAGCAATTTCCAAATCCCCCCTCCCCAACCTTATCCCAGATCCAACCATTCATCTTACCACTACCCTCTTGAACTGTTCTAACTGTCCAACTTCCTTCCCACCTATCCAGTCCACCCTCCCCTTCGACATATCACGATCACTCCCATCTACATCTTCCTATCGCCTTCCTAGTGACCCTCCCGCCAGCCCAGCTCCTACCTTCCGATTTATCTTTCAGCCCCCTTGTCCCCCCAGCACATTCCTGATGATGGGTTTATCCCTGTTATGTCGATTGTCCTGCTATTGAATGCTGCCTGATCTGTTGTGCTTTTCCTGCGCTTCACTTCTCAACTGTTAGATACTGAACTGATCCTGTATCTCACAAAATTATAACTTCTTGTCCTCCCCCACACCCCATTTTTTCTTGGTAAGGTTTATCTACCGAGGCGACTTCTTTAGAGAGATCAGGCACTGATTCTATACCCAGCCCCTGCCCAGGCTGTGCACTCTCCTGCAGCTCATCGGCTCTACTTGGGGTCTCCTTTACCAGGTTCACTAATACCACTGGCTTAACCTCTTTTACCGCATCTTTTCCCAAAGTATCTTCCTTCAACCCCCAGCACAGTGTGTCCCAGCTTACTGCAGTGAAAACACCTACACCCAGTGCCCTTCTAAAACCATCGGTACTGTAATTCTATGTGTTCCACTCCCTTATAGTGAGAACACCTGAAGCCTTTCATTTCCTTTCAACCCCTTTCGGCTTCTTTTTTCACCTGTGGTAAACTATTGTCAGTGTGCTTTTCTCCATGTTTTGTAGTGTAAGATAAAAGCTGAAAAATGTGTTGCTAGAAAACCGCAGCATGTCAGCATCCAAGGAGCAGGAGAATCGACATTTCGGGCATAAGCCTTTCTTCAGGAATGAGGAAGGTGTGCCAAACAGGCTAAGGTAAGAAGTAGGGTGAGGGGCGTTGGGAATGCGATAGGCGGAAGAAGGTTAAGGGGAGGGTGATAGGCCGGAGAGGGGGTGTGGGCAGAGCGGTCGGGAAGAAGATTGCAGGTCAAGAAGGCGGTGCTGAGTCCGAGGGTTGAGACTGAGACAGGTGGGGGGAGGGAAAATGAGGAAGCTAGAGAAATCTGCATTCATCCTTGTGGTTGGAGGGTTCCTAGGCGGAAGATGAGGCGCTATTCCTCCAGGCGTCGTGTGGCCACGGTCTGGCGATGGAGGAGGCCAAGGACCTGCATATCCTTGGCGGATTGGGAGGGGGAGTTAAAGTATTCAGCCGCGGGGTGGTTGGGTTGGTTGGTCCGGGTGTCCCAGAGGTGTTCTCTGAAACATTCCGCAAGTAGGCGGCCTGACTCTGCAATATAAAGGAGCCTACATCGGATGCAGTGGATACAGTAAATGATGTGTGTGGAGGTGCTGGTGAATTTGTGATGGATATGGAAGGATCTCTTGGGGCCTTGGAGGGAAGTGAGGGTGGAGGTGTGGGCGCAAGTTTTGCATTTTTTCGGTTGCAGGGGAAGGTGACCGGGAGTGGAGGTTGGATTGGTGGGGGATGTGAACCTGATGAGGGAGTCGCGGATGGAGTGGTCTTTCCAGAACGCAGATAGGGGAGGGGAGGGAAATATATCCTTGGTGGTGGGGTCTGTTTGGAGGTGGCGGAAATGACGAAGGATGACACGATGCATCTGGAGGTTGGTGGGGTAGTAGGTGAGGACCAGTGGGGTTCTGTCCTGGTGGCGATTGGAGGGGCGGGGATCAAGGCAGAGGAGCGGGAAATGGAGGAGATGCGGTGGAGAGCATTGTCAAACACGTCTATGGGGAAATTAAGGTCTTTGAAGATGGTGGCCACCTGGGTTGTTCAATATTGGAATTGGTCCTCCTGGGAGCAGATGCGGCAGAGGCGATGGAATTGTGAATATGGGTTGGCGTTTTTACACGGAGTAGGGTGGGAGCAGGTGTAATCTCGGTAGCTGTGGGAATTGGTCGGTTTATAGTAAATGTCCGTGTTGATTTGGTTGCCCGAGATAGAAATGGAAAGGTCTAGGACGTGGAGGGAGGAGTCTGAGACGGTCCAGGTAAATTTGAGGTCGGGGTGGAAGGTGTTGGTAAAGTGGATGAACTGTTCAACCTCCTTGTGGGAGCATGAGGTAACGCCAATACAGTAATCGATGTTGCGGAGGAAATGGTGGCGGGGAGGGGGGCTGGTGCCAGTGTAGCTGCGGAAGATGGGCTGTTCCACATATCCGATGAAGAGGAAGGCATACCTGGGGGCCTTGTGCGTGCTCATGGCTACTCATTTGGTTTGGAGGAAGTGGGAGGATTGGAAAGAGAAGTTGCTCAGAGTTAGGACCAGTTCAGTCAGTCGAAGGAGGGTGTCAGTTGAAGGGTACTGGCTGGGTCGGCGGGAAAGGAAGAAGTGGAAGGCTTTGAGGCCTTTTGTGACAGCATTTCTCCGAATTTCTATCCCTCACAGGATGAAAATCCTCCCAGAAGCTAAATTTCATCTCATACACCAATGCATACATAACTGCCATTTCAGCCACGCTCCTGACGTCATGAACTTTCTGTCCATTCACATGAATTCTTACCATCTCTGGAAGTGAGTCTGTAAACTCGTCCAGCAGAATCTTCTCCCATCAGGCCTCACAGATCTTATCCATTTTTAAGGCCTGCACCCATTTATCAAAATGACTGTGTTTAATTCTTTCAAACTCAATGTAAGTCTGACCTGGTTCCGTCTCTATATTTCTGAACCGCTGTCTATATTCTTCTCATACCAATTCATGAGCACTCAAAATAGCCTGTGTGACATCTGCATAATCTCTTGCTTCCTCAAGTGATAGCACTGCACAGACCTCTCAAGCTGTACCCACTAGCATGGTCTGAACTAGCATTACCCACAGGTTCACTGGACATGCCATCTGCCGAGCCAGTTTTGCAAATGAAATAAAAAAGGTTTTGGCATTTTTCTCAACGAAATATGGCAATGTATTAACGTAGTTGTATACATCCCTACGTTCTCGCTTCATTTTCATCCTGCTAATTTATCTTTCTTGTCCCGTTCCAAACTTCTGAATTTCAAATTTTCCCTCCCTTCCTTTTTTCCTCTCTTTCTCTTTCTCTATCTTCTCTCTCTTTAAGTCTCTCTCTTTATCTTCTAAATCCAGTTGCCCCACTTGCAATTTAAGTTTTTTCTAACTTGACTGCCGTTTCCTGCTTCTCTGATGCACCAAAGTGCTTAATCAACTCCATTATGACGACAGCTTTCCTTTTGTCCCTGGTGAAACCCAATTCTAATCTACGTGTTAATTCGAAAAGTATGCCTTTCCTTTGGCTTCCTACACTTTCTTGGCAAATTTCTGAATCATCTTCAAACCTCTTTAGTAATGTTAAAAGCCATTTCTTTTAATTTAACCAACCACAAGGCAACAAAATTGAATGAATTTTGTCACCTGTTTTATTTGAAGATCTAGGTCACTAACTGCCAAATGATGGAATCTGCTGGGACCTTTTGTCCCTGAAATCTGTTCAAATCTGTCTAAACCCCATACGACAAGCCTCAAGCTGTTATGATGTTGATATCGAACTCCCCGTTAATTAAAACCACACACCCAGAAAAGCTCACCTCACCTTGTAATCTGTTGAAACATGAGTGACAAAGTGGTTGCAAATTCCACTATTAAGAGATAAAAATAACCAGTTATAAGTACATGTGTTAACTCGGTGAGCTTGATGGTTTGTTTTCAGATGTTTCGTCACCATGACGAGGGAATATCATCTGTGAGAGTCTCTGGTGACGCACTGGTGTTAAGTCTCGTCTTTCTATTTATAAGTCTTGGTTTCTTAAGGAACGTGATGTCATTTCCAGTTCTTTTTTTCAAGGCAAGGTAGATAGGATCTAAATTGATGTGTTTATTGATGTACTTCTAGCTAGACTGTCATGCTTCTAAAAACTTTCGTGCATGGCTTTGTTCTAGGAAGTGTGTGCTCTTTATCTGTTTGTTTGGAAACTAGTAATGGTAGGTCATGTCTTTTGGTGATCAGTGGTGTTCTTAAAACCTGCTTGCACAACAGGATAGTTTGAAATGGAGGAAAAATAAGTTTATATACACTGTTTAATCAGTGTGTGTTCAGATACGAAACATTGTTCATATGTGTACAACACATTCTGAATGAACAACGGAGACACAGTTAACGAAAAATGATGCACATGATGTATAACATTTATAAAGCATTAAAACAGTATTTGATCCTCGTCTGAAGTGATATGTTGCCCTCCTCTCAACGTTCCCCCTTTTCTGGAATTTCCAACTCTAATCCCTCATTCTTCTCTGGATGTGTGTTAAAAATTCTTGCTTCTGGTGTCCCAACTTATTTTAGTTAATCCCCTTTCAACCAGGAACTAAATATATTGGCCTGCTGGCTTCTTTTCAAAACTAGTGTCTGTCATATTATTGGAGAGAAAAGTTCTGGCACCAGACCCAGCATTTGAACATATTGCTCTGTTGTACATGCACTGTACAAAGGACCATAGCACACAGGAATTGCCAAAACATTGAGGGAAGTACATCTACTTCTTTCCATAATGTAGTTTTCTCATTTTCCACATCTACACATCTATATCCACTCTCTTGTTCTCCCTTTGTTACTAGTTGAGAAATCCACCAATTATTCTTTGTGTCCCATCTCTCAAAACTCCTTCTTTCGGTTTATATCTATTGCTCCCTTCTCGATGTAATGTGATTATAATTAAGCAATGTAACTACAAAGACATGAGAGAGGAGCTGACCAGGGTTAATTAGAAGGGGAGCTGAGCAGGAAAGACCATGGAGCAGCAATGGGAGGAGTTGCTGGAGATAATTCGGAAGATAATATCAGAAATTCAAACCCAAGAAGATGAAACATACTGATGGGAGGACAAGGCAGCCAAGAGTAATACGGCACCAAAACAAAAGAGAAAACATACAATGTGGTGAAGATGATTGAGAATCCAGAGAATTCATTGGCTCTGGAACTACATCAGCTGCAAATGTGTTGCTGGTCAAAGCACAGCAGGTTAGGCAGCATCTCAGGAATAGAGAATTCGACGTTTCGAGATTCCTGATGAAGGGCTTATGCTCGAAACGTCGAATTCTCTATTCCTGAGATGCTGCCTAACCTGCTGTGCTTTGACCAGCAACACATTTGCAGCTGTGATCTCCAGCATCTGCAGACCTCATTTTTTACTCTGGAACTACATCAGGATAGCATCACTGACACTACAGAGCTCTTAATCACGGTCAGGGAGGGAAACAGAGGGAAACACATTCACTTCAAACTCAGAAGATGGCATGACTCAAGAAAAAAATATTCAGGTGAATTAAATATTTGAATTAAGATCAGTTAAATGCTTTTGCGCCATGTGTCAGATTGGAAGCAAGAACCGGGGAGACAGACCCTCAGCAGAATGAGAGTTTGAAACGTAAGTATTTCCACATCAGAAACCAGTTAGGCCACTGAGTAGAGGGCTGATCAGTGAGAATTGGGGAACAGACAGCAGAATTGCATTGCAGATATTGCAGCTCCAAACTCCGTATTCATGTCGTGCTGTAGACCACAGCAGCAGGAAAAGCAGACCTACATTCAATCACAACCTGTAACTTTTTGCCAGGATAACACCTCAGTCTGTCATTACCATCAACACCATCTATGGCTCAGTGTCGAGTGTGGGTGAACATGTCAGAGTCAAAATCACATGAACTTTAACCTGATGCTAACTCATTAAAGCTACTGTACTTGACCAACAAGTACAGTAAGGTGGGACCTTACCAAGGTGGGACCTCTATAAAAAGGATGGTCTACACTTGAACCTGAGGGGCACCAGTATCCTTGGGGGGAGGTTTGCTAGTGCTCTTTGGGAGGGTTTAAACTAACTCCGCGGGGGCATGGGAACCAGGACTGTAGCTTTAGGGTACAGGACCTTGAGTGTAGGGAGGTTAGGAATAATGCAGCGATCTCTAAGGAGGGTGCCTGTAACCAGAAAGGTGGATTGAAGTGTGTATACTTCAATGCCAGAAGTATAAGGAATAAGGTAGGTGAACTTGCAGCGTGGGTTGGTACCTGGGACTTCGATGTTGTGGCCATTACAGAGACGTGGGTAGAACAGGGACAAGAATGGCTGTTGCACGTTCCAGGGTTCAAATGTTTTAGTAGGATCAGACATGGGGGTAAAAAAGGGGGAGGCGTGGCATTACTTGTCAAAGACAGTATCACAGCAGTGGAATGGACGATGGAAGAGGACTTGCCATCTGAGGTAGTTTGGGCTGAGGTTAGAAATAGGAAAGGTGAGGTCACCCTGTTAGGTGTTTTCTACAGGCCTCCTAATAGTCCAAGAGAAGTAGAGGATAATATTGCGAGGATGATTCAGGAAAAGAGTGAAGGTAGCAGGGTGGTTGTTATGGGGGACTTTAACTTCCCAGATATTGACTGGGAGAGCTATAGCTCGAGTTCATTAGATGGGTCGGTGTTTGTACAATGTGTGCAGGAGGGTTTCCTGACACAATATGTCGACAGGCCAACAAGAGGGGAGGCTATATTGGATTTGGTTCTAGGTAATGAACCAGGCCAGGTGTTAGACTTGGAGGTAGGTGAGCACTTCGGGGACAGTGACCACAACTCGGTGACTTTTACTTTAGTGATGGAGAGGGATAATCGTGTGCCGCAGGGCAAGAGCTATAGCTGGGGGCAGGGAAATTATGATGCAGTGAGGCATGACTTAGGATGTGTGGATTGGAAAAACAGGCTTCAAGAGAAGAACACTAATGAGATGTGGGGAGTGTTCAAGGAGCAGCTACTGCGTGTCCTCGATAGGTATGTACCAGTCAGGCATGGTGTAAAGGGCCTTGTGAGGCAGCCGTGGTTTAGTAAGGAATTGGAGTCCCTTGTGAAAGGGAAGAAGGCGGCATATGTAAAGATGAGGCGTGAAGGTTCAGTAGGGGCGATTGAGAGTTATAAGGTAGCCAGGAAGGAGCTAAAGAGGGAGCTAAGAGAAGCGAGAAGGGGACATGAAAAGTCTTTAGCTGGTAGGATTAGGGAAAACCCAAAGGCTTTCTATAGGTATGTCAAGAATAAAAGGATGACTAGGGTAGGTATCGGTCCAGTCAAGGATAGTAGTGGGAAGTTGTGTGTGGAGGCGGAGGAGATTGGAGAGACATTAAATCAGTACTTTTCATCAGTATTCACTCAGGAACAGGATACTGTTGCTGATGTGAATATGGAATCACAAATAATTAGAATGGATGCCCTGGAAATATGCAGGGAAGAGGTTTTGGGAATATTGGAAAGGATGAATATAGATAAGTCTCCTGGGCCTGATGGCATTTACCCCAGGATCCTATGGGAAGCTAGGGAGGAGATAGCAGAGCCATTGGCCTGGATGTTTATGTCGTCGTTGTCAACAGGAATAGTACCAGAGGACTGGAGGATAGCGAATGTGGTCCCATTGTTCAAGAAAGGGAGTAGGGATAGCCCTAGCAACTATAGGCCAGTGAGTCTGACTTCAGTGGTGGGCAAAGTCTTAGAGAGAATGGTAAGGGATAAGATTTATGAACATCTGGGTAGGAATAACGTGATCAGGGATAGCCAGCATGGTTTTGTGAAGGGCAGGTCGTGCCTCACAAACCTTATTGAGTTCTTTGAGAAGGTGACCAAGGAAGTGGATGAGGGTAAAGCAGTAGATGTTGTGTATATGGATTTTAGTAAGGCGTTCGATAAGGTTCCCCATGGTAGGCTAATGCTAAAACTTCGGAGGTATGGCATTGAGGATACATTAGAGGTTTAGATTAGGAATTGGCTGGCTGGAAGGAGACAGAGGGTAGTAGTTGATGGATTATGTTCATCTTGGAGCGCAGTTACTAGCGGTGTACCACAAGGATCTGTTTTGGGACCATTGCTTTTTGTTATCTTTATAAATGATCTAGAGGAAGGACTTGAAAGCTGGGTAAGCAAGTTTGCGGATGACACAAAAGTCGGTGGAGTTGTGGATAGTGAGGAAGGAAGTGGTAGGTTACAGCGGGATATAGATAAGTTGCAGAGCTGGGCGGAAATGTGGCAAATGGAATTCAATGTAGCTAAGTGCGAAGTCGTTCACTTTGGTAGGAATAACAAGATGATGGATTACTGGGCTAATGGTAGGCTACTTGGTAGTGTGGATGAGCAGAGGGATCTTGGTGCCCATGTACACAGATCTCTGAAAGTTGCCACCCAGGTAAATAGTGCTGTGAGGAAGGCATATGGTGTACTGGGCTTTATTGGCAGAGGAATTGAGTTCCGGAGTCCTGAGGTCATGTTGCAGTTGTATAAGACTCTGGTGCGGCCTCATCTGGAGTATTGTGTGCAGTTTTGGTCGCCATACTATAGGAAGGATGTGGAAGCTTTAGAACGAGTGCAGAGGAGGTTTACCAGGATGTTGCCTGGAATGGTAGGAAAATCTTATGAGGAAAGGCTGAGGCACTTGGGGCTGTTCTCATTGGAGAAGAGAAGGTTTAGGGGAGATCTGATAGAAGTGTATAAGATGATTAGGGGTTTAGATAGGGTAGATACTAAGAACCTTTTACCGCTAATGGAGTCAGGTGTTACTAGGGGACATAGCTTTAAATTAAGGGGTGGTAGGTATAGGACAGATGTTAGGGGTAGATTCTTCACACAGCGGGTTGTGAGTTCATGGAATGCCCTGCCCGTATCAGTGGTGAACTCTCCTTCTTTATGGTCATTTAAGCGGGCATTGGATAGGCATTTGGAAGTTATTGGGCTAGTATAGGTTAGGTAGGATTCGGTCGGCGCAACATCGAGGGCCGAAGGGCCTGTACTGCGCTGTATCCTTCTATGTTCTATGTTCTATGTAACAAATCTGAACGAAGCCCTGCAGTCCTGCCACATTCAGTCATAAATGGTGATGGACGATTAAACAAATAACTGGAGGAGAGGGCTCCACAAACGTCCCCCTCCTAAATCATGGAACAGACCTGCACATCAGTGTAAAAGAGAAGGAGGTTTTATCTGCACCATCCTCTGCCAGAAGTGTTGAGTCGATGATACAGCTCACCCTCGTCATGATGCCCACAAAATCACAGATGCCAGTCTTCAATTAATCCGAATAGCTGCATGTGAGATGAAGAAACAGCTGAACACAGTAGATACGAAAAAGGCAATGGGCCCTGACACCATTCCTGTAATAGGACTGAAGACTTGTGTTGCACAACAAACCGTGTCCCTGGGGAAGCTGTTTCATTCCAGTTCCAACTCTAACATCTCGCTGGCAATGTGTAAAATTACTCAGCTCTGTCCCGTCCCCTAACCGGGGAATAATTACAGTCTGACCAATGACCACGCCCTCTGTCCCACCACGACAGTCAAATTGGTGGACTTCAGCGTTGGACAGCAGGTGGACTGCAGCGTTAAACAAGGCAGCTCACCACCACCTTCTCAAGGGCAACTAGGGACGGGCAATAAATGCTGGCCCCACCAGTGACACCCAGATTCACGAAAGAGCTGTCAAGCAGCACAGAAATAGCCTGCAAGTGTGGTTTCCGATAGGTCCCCATGTGGAGATGGTGCTGTTGTGGAAATGTCACTGGATTACTAATCCAGACGAGGATAATGCCCTGGCAGTGGGTGGAAGTTAAAAACAATTAATAAATGTCAAGATCTAAAATCTGGGGTCTGTACCAGTGACCTTGGAACCAATATCGATTGTAAACAGAATTTCCTTCTCCCATGTACTTTTAGGAAGTGAATCTCCCGTGATTTCCTGGGCTGGCCTAAAAGTGACTCCAAAGACCCTGACATGTGATAAACATTTCACTGGTCTCTGAAACGGCCAATCAAGGCACTCATTTGTATCAAACTACTCCGAGATCTGAAAGGATGAAACCGGACAGAACATCCGGCCTGAGCATCAGTGTCGGAAAAGGGAATGGGAACACAGTCCTGTCGACCCTGCAAAGACCTCCTTCCTAACATCTGAGAGTTGGTGACAACATTTACCGAGCTTTCCCACAGACGGCACAGAAACAGCGGGAAAGGAATAGTTCATACAGCACATTGAGCCTCCCCCATTCTTGTTCATGGAAAAAAATCTCCTCAATGCACTTACCCCACATGATGTACATATCCGTTAATGTGTGTAACCTTGGGAAGCTTTAAAATAGGAAGTGCAGTCGTATATTTGGTCCGTCGAATTTGCTACCTAACACAATGTAATGATGGTTGGCCCTTCATTTCCACACCGTACTCCTGCTCTCCCACCATCCCTTTACTGTCTCTAAACCCTTATAATCAGTGTCTCGGTTTCCAGGTACGAGCGAATTCCCCAGGGTCACCAGTCTGTGAGTGCAGCCAGTTGTTCTCATCTCATAACAGTGTGACCTGCCTGTACCTAATACTGTGGCCCCTTGTTTTAGAAGTCCCAGCCAAGGGAATAATCATCTCTTCTTCCAATCTGTCTCACCCTGTCAGAGTTTTGTATATTTCACTGCGAACTCCACTCACTTTCCTAAACCCCATTGAATACTGGCCCAGTCACCCCAAACTCTGTTCCCACAACAAGCCTGTCTGGTGACCCTAGACTTTGCTTCCACAACAAGCCAGATATCAGTCTGGTCATCCTTCACTGCTCTCCCTCAATGTCAGGTTTGTCCTTTATTAGGTGAGGAGACCAAAAGTGCACATAACGCTGCACAATGTTCGAGATGATATCTCACCAAGGCCCTATACAGCTACAGTAAGACAACCTTACTCCTGGACTCACATCCCCTTGAAATGGAGATCAACACACCATTTATCTTCTTTACTGCTTTCTGTTTCTGCAATATTGCTTTCAGCGACTGGTCTACAAGGAGATGCAGATCCTTTTCCGTCTTATAGCTCCCCACTTTCTGGTTGTATATACACTGGTCAGCATGCCAATGCCATTCCTAGTATTGACATCTGGTTACAGAAGTCACTGCGCTGCAGGGACCTCAGAGATTTATGCAGAAGGAAACAACAAAACGGAGCATAAGTCCCTTTGTAGATCAACATGTTTCAGCCAATCCTTTTCACATGGTAGACTTCCAATTTATCGTTTCCACCAAAGGGTACATTGTCACCTCTATCCACATTATTCTACATCTGTCACGTGTTTACCCATTGACTCCACTTGTCTTAGTCTTCTTGGTGCATTTTTACATCCTCCTCACCCACCCACAATCCCACATCTCTTAGTGCTGTGGGCAGGCTGGGATACATTGTATCTGATTCCAGCAACTAAAAGTTTAAAGGGCATTGTGAACAGCTGGGCCCCAAGCACCGATCCCTGTGACACCTCAGCCACCGTCCTCTGTTAATTTCTATTTCTGTATTTCGTGAACCTGAGTGTCACTGGTGGGGCCAGCATTTATTGCCCGTCCCTAGTTGCCCTTGAGATGGTGGTGGTGAGCTGCCTTGTTGAACGCTGCAGTCCACCTGCTGTGGTTGACCTCCAATGCCATTAGGGAGGGAATCCCAGGATTCTGACTTAGCGACTGTGAAGGAACGGTGATATATTTCGAAATCAGGATGGTGAATGGCTTGGAGGGAAACCTAAAGATGATGGTACTTCCATACATCTGCAGCCCTTGTCCTTCTAAATAGACGTGGTCGTGAGTTGGGAAGATGGTCTCTGAGGATCTTTGGTGAATCATTTCATTGCAGCTTTTAGATAGTAAAACACTGCTTCTGCTGCTGCTGCTGCTGAGCGTTGAAAGTGGAGCATTGTGGATGAAGGGACAGTCAGATTGGTTGCTTTGTCCTGGATGGCATAAAGCTTCTTGAGTGTTGTTGGGGCTGCACTCATCCAGGCAAATTGGGAGTCCTCTATCACACTTCTGCCTGATGCAATGTAGACAATGGACAGACTTTTGGAAGTCAGGATGTGAGTTACTCGCCGCAGTATTCCTAGCTTCTAACCTGCTCTTGTAGTTACTGTGTTTATGTGGCGAGTCCAGTGAGTTTCTGAGCAATGATTACCTACCAGTTTGATACTGGGGGATTCAGTGATAGAAACACCATTGAATGCCAAGGGGCAGGTTAGATTGTATTTTATTGGTGATGGTCATGGTCTGACATTTGTGCGGCCTGAATATTACTTGCCACTTGTCAGCCTGGATATTGTCCAGATCTTGTTGTGTTTGAACATGGACTGCGTCAGTATCTGAGGAGCCACAAACGTTGCAGAACATTGTACAATCATTGACGAACATTCCCACTTCTGACCTTAAAATGGAAGGAAGGTCATTGATGAAGCAACGCTGAAGAAGTTTTCGGCTGAGGCCACTGCCCGAGGTACTCCTACAGACTTGCCCTGGAGCTCAGTTGACTGAGCTTTTTCAACCATGACCATCGTCCTACGTGTCAGGTATGATTCTAACCCGCAGGGAGTTTGCCCCGATACCCATTGAATCCAGTTTTGCTTACGCCCCTTGATGCCACACTTGGTCGAAGGCTGCCTTGATTTAAAGGGCTGTCATTCTCACCTCTGGAATTCAACTCTTCTGTCCATGTTTGAACCAAGGTAATGAGGTCAGGAGCTGAGTGACCCTGGGGGAGCCCAACCTGGGCATCATTAATCATGGTATTGCTGAGCAAATGCTGCTTAGAAGCACTGAGACTTTCCACCACTTTACTGATGATCTAGAATAGGCTAATGGGGTGGTAATTGACCCGATTGGATTTGTTCTGCTTTTTATATACAGGAGATACTTGGGGTAATTTTACACAAAATCGGGAAAAGCCATTGCTGTAACTGTATTAAAACAGTTTGGCTAGGGGAGTGGCAAGTTATGTAGCACAACTTTTCGGTACTATTGCCAGAATGCAGTCAGAGTATGGACCTTTTGAGTATCCAGTATCTCCAACTTGAATTGGTTGATGACTGGTAACTGAATTGCTGAGCCACTGGAGGGTGCTGAGATGGATCATCCACTCAGCATTTCTGACTGATGATTGTTGCGAATGCATCAGCCTTATCTTATACACTGAAGTGCTGGGCTCTTCCATCATGGAAGAAGGGGTTATTTGGGGAATCTCTTCCTCTAGTGAATTGTTTAATTGTCCCCAACGTTTCTCAACTAGATGTGGAAGGACTGCAGAGCTTAGATCTGATCCTTTGCTTGTGGGATCACTTAGCTCTGTCTATCACTTACTGCTTATGCTGTTTGGCGCACAAGTAGTCCTGATTGGTGGCTTCACCAGGCTGACACCTCATTGTCAGGTATGCCTGGTGCTGCTCCTGCCATCCTGCACATCCATTGAACCAATGCTGATCCTCTGGCTTGATGGTAATTGTTGTGAGGGTGGTATGCCAGGCCATGAGGTTGTGTGGCTGTACAATTCTGCTGCTATTGATGACCCACAACACCTTATGGACACCCAGACTTCAGCTGCTAGATACTGTTCGACTTTTGCCCTATTTAGCACCATGATGGTACCACCCAAAATTGTGGAGGTTATTCTCAATGTGAAGCGGTGACTTTGCCTCCACAATGACTATGCGGTGGCCACTCTTACCGATACTCTCATGGACAGATACTTCTGCAACTGGCAGATTAGTAAGGCTGTGGTCAAATATGTATTTTCCTCTTGTTGGTTTCTTCACCACCTGCTGCAGAACAACTCTAGCAGTTATATCCTTTGTGACCCGGCCAGTTCGATTATTGATGATGTAACTGAGATACACTTGGAGGTGGACATTGAAATCCCCCACCCAGAGTACATCTTGCGTCCGTGCTACCCTCAATGCTTCCTCCAAGTATTGTTCAACATAGAGGAGTACTGATTCTTCAGTTGAGGGAGGCTGACGCATGGTAATCAGCTGGAGGTTTCCTTTCCCATGTGTAAACTAATGCCATGAGACTTCATGGGATACGAAGCCACTATTGAGGATTCCCAGAACAACTCCCTTCCAACTGTATCCCACTGTGCCACCACGTCTGCTGTGTCCGTCCTGCTGATGAGACAGGAGATATCCGGGGAAGGTGATGGGGTGTTTGGGACATAGTCATTTTCACAGAATCATACCTTATAGACAATGTCAGGCTGTTGCTTGTTTATTTCTATTCACTGTTTCCTGCCAGCTGTCCCATTCTAGAAACATGTCCATACATTAGCCCCAATCCACTGAGGTTTGATTTTGCAAACTGGACTTGGAGCTTTACCAAAATCTTTCTAAAATTCAACATGTTTTACATCCATTGCTTCTTTTTTCATTTATCTCCCAGTCTGTTTCACAAACACAATTCCCATTTCATAAATCTATGTTTATGATGTCTATGACCATTACTTTCAGTCCCAATAATTTCTCCTAAACCATTTCCTTACTATGTTCTATGTTCCCTGTACTATGTCATTTTCCCACACCAGACTTGGTTTTCCTTGTATTGTTAGAAAGTTCTGTGAAGACAGAACTGAAGTAGTAGCTTCATAGTTCTGCCATTTCCCTGTTCCCCTTTCTCCATTCTCTGGTTTTAAACTGTAAGAAAACTGCACCTGTTTTTCCATATTTCTCACATTGACATGATTTAACAATTTATTACAGTTCACTTTATAATCTTTGTGAATATACTCTTCAGAAACTCATCAATTCCTGCCTTAACCTGCTCAATAATTGATTTTCCACACCATTCACACAGAGGAGCATAGACTCTGTGCCAACAGAAGTACAGCACGATCTATACTAGTCTCACTTTCCTACACCAGACCCATAGCCTGGAATGTTATGACACTTCCAAGAACTAGTCCAAGTACTTTTTTACGATTGTGAGGTTTTCTGTGATAATTGCCCTCTCAGGAAGTAATCCCAGAAACCAAAATATCTCTAGGTGCAAAAAATGTGTAAATCCTCTCTGAACCTCAAACTTTTCACTTAAAAGTGTGCTCCTTTCTTCTCGACCCTCTGACTAAAAGAAACAGTCGCTGTCTATCCACTCCGTCCGTGTCACTCGCAGTCTTATCCTTCTGAATCACTGACCCCTCAGCTTTCTCTGCTCCAAAGTAAACAACCCGTGCTTATCCAGCTTCTCTCCATAGCTGATATGCTCCATCCCAGGGAACATCCTGGTGAATCACCTCTGTACTCTCTCCAGTACAATCACATCCTTCCTGGAATGTGGCTCCCAGCACTCCATACAGTACTCCATTTTGGCCGAACCAAAGCCCTGTATTGCTCTTATAATCTACGCCCTGATGAGGAAACACAACACCCAAGGTCCAATTCTTAACTAGTCTATTACCCTGTCCAGTCACATTCAGGGATGTGTGGAGAAGCACACTCTGAGGTTCCCAGTGTGCTGCCATTCATTGAGACCTCCCCTGCCTGGTTCCTTCCCTAAACTGCATCACCTCATATTTATCAGGCTTACATTCTATCTGCCATTGATGTGCCCATCTGACAATTCATCTGCATCTTCCTGTAACTCAAGGCCTTCCTCCTCACTGCTAACCAGCCAGCCAATCTTTATGTCAAACATATACTTACTTATCACACCTCCCCGACTCTCTAGCCCCCTCCACATTCACATTTTTTGATGAATAACACAAAGAATAAGCGACACAGCACTGATCCCTGTGGCACACCGGGGACACTGGTTTCCAGTCACACAAACAGCCTTCTCCCACCACCCTCTGTCTCCTGCCAATGAGAAAATTTTCGTTGTAACTTGTCAAGTTATCCTTAATATTGAGATTTTACATTATTTTCAGTTTACCAGGTGGAAATTTGTCAAAGGCCTTCCTACAAAACTAAACAATCGACCTCCTCAAACTAATTCAATCAAACCCATTGGATGTGACTTCCTTCTGATAAAGTCATGATGATTATCCCTGATCATACCTTGTGACTCTGATTGGAGTTCAATTTTCTCCTTCCATATTTTCTTCAGTGATCTAATACTCGTTCGTCTGGAGTTCCCAGGTCTATCTCTCCCACCCTTACTGTGAAGTGGAATCGTATTAGCAGTTCTCCAGTTCTCCGGCACCTCCCGTATGGTGGAGATCCATTCACCCAAACAGCCGCCTGTGACACAATTCATTCAGACATGGAGATTGGTCCAAATTTACAGAACAAAACCTCAAATCTCTGCTCATGCTTTCCAGTCCATCTTCTTGAATTCTGTAGCTGCCTCCTCCTTCTCCCAAGTAAAATAGATGTGAAGGTCTCATGTTACAATCCATCAATGTTCTCCAGCTTGACACACAGATTGCCTCTTTGTTTTCTAATGGACACTAACTGTTTGCTGACTATTCTCTTCTATTTGTCCATGTCGAATATCGTGGGATTCTCCTTTTTCTCGCCTACTTGTACTTCTCCATGTCCCTCTGTTATTCAGTCCTCGCTATGTTTCTAAGTTTCACTGCAATCACCTCTCATGTTTTGAAACTCGAGATCACAGGCTGAGTTTCCACATCAGACAATCTTGCCATTTTAGGGATTAATCTGGATAATCATTTTAGGGATTAATCTGGATGGTACCTTTTGCAGTTCCTCTATAGTCAATATATTCTTTCTGATATTTGGACTCCGAACAATACACAATACTCTCAGGTTAGTCTCAACAACACTCGATGCAATTGGTTCACTACATCCTCTATATTCCAATTACATTCACAAGAATGTAAACCTAATTTTTACTTTCCCATTTGCATATGTTCTTCCCAATACTTTTCGCTTTAACTTTTTTTTATGAGCTTACTCTGTGAGTTCTTATAAAAGAGTTCCTGAATATCCAACTCCACGTTATCCATTGTTTCTTCATTGCCTATGTCTCCAAGAATCATCTTCAAACCATTCCAAAAAAAGATTGCGACTTCTGCCTTTCCTTTCATCGATACATTATCATACTCCCCAGTTATGTTATTTCCTTCTAAGAATCTATGAGCATGTTCTTCGTAATTGAGTCCAACAGAAACCCGAACACGGATAACAAGTTACTGGTCTGTAGTTCACCACTCTCCATCTTCATCTTTTCTAAAACTGTTGGATAAAGTGGGATTAGGTGGGATTAGGGGAAATGGGGAAAAGGTGAAATATACTATGATCCCGTGTGGTTGGAGGGTCCCAAGGCAGAAGAGGAGGCTTTCTTCCTCCAGGCTTCTGGTGGCTCGGGTTTGGCGATGGAGCAGGCCCAGTGCCCTCATGTCCTTGGCAGAGTGGGAAGGGGAGTTAAAGTGCTCAGCCACAAGGCGTTGGAATTGCTCAATGTGGCTGTCCCAGAGATGTTCTCTGAAATGATCCACAAGTTGACCTCCTGCCTCGCCAATGTAGAGAAGACCACATTCGGTTTAATGGATGTAGTAGATGAGGCGTTCTGTCTCCCTTCGTCACCGATCACTTTCAACCCCACCTTCTACTACCTACCGCAATCCCAGCTACCTTTCCCCTGCCTCACACCCTTCTCATTTATCCCTCAGCCCCCTTGGCCCATAAGCTTCATTGTGATGAAGGGCTTATCCAGAAACATCGATTTATCTGCTCTCAGTATGCTGCCTGACTGTGCTTTTCCAGCACCACACTCTTCGACTCAGATCTCCAGCATCTGTAGTCCCCACTTTCTCCTCACACCTTGATGGCTTGCCTGACTCAGATTTATAACGGTTACTTCAAATACACAAAAAAGAAAACCAATGCATTGTGGTCACTCTTCCCAAAAGGTCCTTGACAGCAATGTTTTCAATTAGCTCTCCTGAACACTCAACACCAATTCCTAAGTAACCTGATATCGAGCTCAGTGCTCAACATAACGTTCATGTAAACCATCTCACACGCGGTCATGAAATCCATTTTCCCCAGAATTTACATTCAATTGGGTTAACACAGTTTAGATATAACTTAAACAGTACATTATTACTGCAGTAGCCACAGACGTGTATATCCCACTTTCCTGTTTTATAACATGTCCAGCATTTGTATTGCAGCTTTCACTTTGATATATAGCTTCCATCAATGTTTGCTCCTCCTTGCTGTTTTTGCGCTCCACCTTACTAGATTCTGCGGAATCTGAGTGATGTGGGCTCTGGGGAGATTAATGGCAGAGATCATCTCGCCACATCATTTATGATCTTCTCAAACTTTAATTTCTCCAGATCTCCCGTTATGCTGATGGAGTAGAGAAGGACAATGATCTTCCAACAATGCTCTATATTCCTCCAGAGAGCTGAGACTGCTCTAACCTGGCAACAGGCTGGTAAAGTGTTGCTGCTGCTGTAAAGGGAGATCACATCTGGAGTAGTGTGTACAGATTTAGTCTCTTCAACGAAGAAAGAATGTTGTTATATTGGAAGCAGCTCAGAGATGATTCCCTCAACTGATTCCTGCAATGAAGGGGCTAGCTTATAACGAAAGGATGATCAGGTTGACCCAGTAGCCATTGGAGTTTACAAAAAATAAAGATGATCCTATTTGAACATAGATTTCGGAAGGAGTTAACAAGTGAAGTGTATTACACAGATAGTGGAGGAATCCATTCCGTTCTCCAGACTGTTACACAGGAACAACAGGAGGATACTCAGGCCTTCGACCCTGTTACATCAAAACAGGACGTGGCTCTTCAGCCCCTGGATCCTGATATACATTTACAGAAGGAGACCAATCAGCCCCTCGAGCCTATAACACTGAACCCAGAGTGGGCCATGCTGCACCAGTATCCTGTTAAACAACAACAGGATCAGTTCATTCAGCCTCCTCAGGTCTGTAACATAGGAAACGGAAGAGGCCACACAGTGACTGGAGATTGTTACACTGGGATAACAGGAGGCCATTCAGACCCACCGAGCTTATTGCAAGGGAATTTGATAAGGATAAAAACTATCTGAGACTTCTTTCATGAGAAAGGAAGAGGTAATTTAGACATGTGTCTGTTGTATGGGAACAAGAGAAAACCAATCAATCCCTCGCTTCCATCTCCGGGATACATGAGGAGACCGTTCAGTGTCTCCACCTGTTATGGAGAAGTATGAGAAGACCCATCAGCCCCTCAAAATGTTACACAGCCGCAGGAAGATTCCATAATCTCCCAATCCTCTAAAAATCAACAGGAGGAGGTCATTCTGGCCTTGGAAGTGACACCAGAAAGACGTCAGCCCATCCAGTTTGTGTACCAGTAGGATGATGAGTCCATTCAGCCACACATGCCTCTTGCACAGCAATTAGAGCAGATCTCTTGAAAACTTTTGCCCATTAAACAGTAATTTAAAGAAAATGTGAAGGTTTTCGAAAGGGAAGTACTTATAACGAATGTATGCACTAGGGAGTAAAACGTAACGATAAAACTATTGTAATTTAAGACAATTATTAGAATCCATTGTTGATGACATTTGCAAAGTTAAACCACAATCCATCGGCATCAACATGGTTTTACAGGATAAATCAGGTTTGACGTGTTTGCTTGAGTTTCTTAAAGATGAGACAAACAGGGTGGACAGTGGGAATCCTGAAGATGGAATATATCTGGTTTTCGTGAAGGCATTGGATGTATCACTTCTCCAAAGAGTAAATGGTAAGATCAGACAACATGGGTTTAGGAGTAATTTATTAGTTCGGATGGAGAATTGGTTCACCAACAAAATGCAGTTAGATGGAATAAATGTCTCATTTTCTTTTGGCAAATGCAATTTGTGGGGTGCCATTGATTTCAGTACTCATGTCTCAACCACTTGCAATCGATAGTCTTACTGTACTCAGTTGACTGGATAAAAAATGCGATACCTCATTTTCAGATTACACTCACATCGGTGACAAATTACTTCGGAATGATAATGCAAGAGATTGTGAGAATATATGGATAGGTTGGGTGAATGGGCCAACATTTGGCAAGGAAAATTAAAGTAAGTAAGTGTGGGGCTATTCACGTTGGCCAGTATAATAGAAAGACAAATTATTATCTAAATTGAGAGAAACTTCAAAGTGCTCAGGTACAGAGGGATCTGTGTGTCTGTTTGCATATCACAGAAAACATGCACGCGGGTACTGCAAGTAAGGAGATATGCAAGCATAATTTCAGTGTTTATTCATAAACGGATAGAGTAGAAAGGTAGGGAGTGTTGGTGTAGCTAAGCAAGGCATTAGTGAGGTTGCAACTGGAGTACAGTTTGGGTGTCCTGCAGAATGGGGTATTTCCATTGGAGGCAATTCAGAAGAGCTTTTTAGATTGATTCTATATTTGAAGTGTTTGTACTATGTGAGCGGCATGGTGGAACAATGGTTAGCACTGCTGCCTCACAGGGCCAGAGACCCGGGTTCAATTCCTGCCTCAGGCGACTGACTGTGTGGAGTTTGCATGTTCTCCCCGTGTCTGCGTGGGTTTCCTCCCACAGTCCAAAGATGTGCGGGTCAGGTGAATTGGCCATGCTAAATTGCCTGTAGTGTTAGGTAAGGGGTAAATGTATGGGTGGGTTGCACTTCGGCGGGTCGGTGTGGACTTGTTGGGACGAAGGGCCTGTTTCCACACTGTTATTAATCTAATCTAAAACTTATGAAGAGAAATTGAGCAGTTTAGACCGAAACCCTCGAGTTTATAAGAACGAAAGGAGATCTCATTGAGGTCCGTAAAATGTTAAAAGTAATTGAAAATGTAGATGTGGAGTGGATGTTTTTCACTGGCACAATCTACAACAAGAGACTAGAGTTTTCGGATGGAGAGATGGCAGGAAAGTGGAACAGGGGCCGCGTTGATATCAGCCTCATCGACGGGTTGGATTCCTCACGGATGTTCCTTGTTTTTATTCAACTCTTCGACTGTGTTACCCAGGAATGGAGGAGGACTGTGTATCATACAGGAAGCAGGAACTCAGAATAAATCAGTTTTAGAGAGAACGTAACCAGTAGGGTCACACAGTGACCAGCGCTGTGTTCTCAACTATTTACTGTCTATATTAATGATCAGGAGGATGGAACAGATATGCAGGTGCTGAGTTTGGTGATATCGCCGTGGTAAGAAAGAGATTACTTTATGAAGAGAGGGTGGAGAGTCTGCAAATAGCTTCAGAGAGGTAAAGGCAATCTGTAATAGTTTGGCAGGTGGAATGTAACATGATATAACCTGTCATTTCATTTACAGGGATAATGGAAAGCAGTATGTTACTGAAATGGAGAGGGATAACAGGATATAGTAATACTGTGTACTGGGGACGTTCACTCAGACCCGTTCAGACTTAGTAGAGTTTGCTTCATCCCTGATCATCTGCTTCTTGAAGCTCCAAGTGACCACATTGCTCTCCATACACACGGAATACTTTGATGTGGTTGATTGATGGTGGGGATGGTGCATCAAGGGAAAGGCCTTTGTCCAATATATATTAATTTCATTCTATGTGGAGACCCAATGACAATGGGAATGGCTGACAGTTTCTGAATGAAGAGGGCCTGACTGCTGCCAGGACAGTGGGTATTCACCAACATGATGTACTATGCAACATTAATAGAGAGAGAGATCTTTCAGTTCCTCTACCTCTCCCCATTGACATGTGGTACTCTGCAGATGTCATGCACACCACCAGGAATCCCACTATTTTGTATACACATGGCAGCTCCCTGCTGTGGGAGAAACAATGTATTTACCGCATCCATCATATATATATCCTCCATCAACGAATGGTGACAATGATGTTGAGATACTGGGAGGTGATGGATATGCCACCTACTATGCCTGGAAAGTTCTGTATCATAGAAGCTGAATGAAACTGTGATCCTGACAGCCCCTGGCAGCACCATCCTCCCCCGGTGTGAAGCTGCAGGTCGTGTTGTTGGAGGTAACACTGCTCTGCGACAAGCTCCTTTTTCAGTCAGCGTCCCTCACAGTCTGCTCCTGGGTTAAGTGTAGCTTGGGAAGCTGTTCCTGGAAAACCCGGGTGGATACAGCAGATCCCTTTCCCCAGACACACTCACTCCGTGGTTTCTGAGCTTCCCCTCTCTGTAGCCTCTGCTCCATTTGTTGTTCATTTGGGGATCATGTATTGAAGCTTCCAACCCTTCTGGCATCCCCAGCAGCTTCTGAATACTGCAGCTAACATCAAAACGCGGAAACCTGGTCTGGGAGAGCTTTCCATTGTTACCACCGTTTTAATAAAACCGAAAGACTTTCTCAGTTATTTACTTGGACGGTTTTCAGACAGCAGTTCTGCACCTCTGCCTTTAAAACCTCTCTTCAAAACAACCTAATACAAAATAATCCTTTTTATATGGATACTGTCCTCACAACTCCACCTTTAATAAAATAATGCATCAATATACAAAGGTGGATTCACTTTAGACCTCCTAACCTTCCTCTATTAGTAGACTGCAATGCATATATATTACATTGACTCTGAGCATACAAAAGTTCACAAGTAGTTTCGATTTCAGTCATTTTGCTCCGGCCACATAATTCTTTGTCTTTCTTCATCCAAGTCTCGACAACGTGTCAAAACTTAGGTTTTCTCGCCCACTCAACTGCAAAATTTCAAACTGAATGGCAGCAATAATAAGCTCAATCCAAACAGACTGGTATTCTTCTCCCTAAACTTCTCCAAAAACTTTAAGGGGTCACGATCAGTGATAAAGCTTTGTCTCAGGTATGTTATTCGCAATTTAAATGCTGAAATGTTGTAACGACAACATCAAGATCAAGGCCTCCTTCCCCATTGTGGAATTAATCTGTTGATGTTTCCACTGGACACTCCAACCACACGTTACATAATGGAGCCCTTCTCATCTCTCCAATAGTCCTTCTGAATGACATAGCTCCTCATGTCTCAGCATGAAAGAATTACATACTTCTGTACCTCTTAATGCTGTAACCTCTTTACCTGCTACTCCTGGCCTATGCCAGTAAACCTTACTCTCACAGGTATGTGTTTTAAGAAAATCTCGCACATTCTTCTCAAACTCTCACAGAAACCAAACTTTGATTTCTGAACCCAGTCATCGTCATCAGCCATTTCAGTTCTAATCTTGCCGTTTTAATTATCTGCTCATCCGCACGAATTCACGACTGCAGGAGAATTGCTGAACTTCTCCTAAATAAGAATCTCTCTAAGAGTGTCATAGTTTTGTTCTGTTTTCAATACCCTTTCAAAATTACTTTGTTTTATCCTTTCAAATTCAATGTGAGTTTAACCAGGGACCCATTTTTAGATTCCTGAAATGCTGTATGTTGGCTTCTGTCACAAGCTGATATGCCCTTCAGATGGCTTTCTTCACCACTCCATACTGGCCAGATACCTCCTCCAATAGGGATGCAAATACCCACCAGCGCTGATTGGATCAACTAAATCCACATAGTCACTATCCACTGCATTCGTTTAGCTATTTCTAAAATGAAATTCAAAATGCTTTCCCATCCTTCTCATCAAATTTAGATAATGTCTGGAGATAGTTAAACAGAATTCCATCAGGCCATTGGCGACTATGAGGTTGCTCAACCTCACTATTCTCCTCATCCAGTCTACCTTCTACCTTCATCTCCACCTTCTATGTCAACTTTGCTCTTGAATTGCTAACTTTTGAAATTGAAACGTTTTACTTTTCTTCTCTCTTTCTTCTTCATTTCCTTTTGTTTTATTTCTACTTTTCAGCATAATTCAAACAATTTCCATTCATTCTCATGTTCAAAGTGCCTCATTTGAAATTGAATTCCAGCCATTTCCAAAGATTCTGATGGCATTTCGACCAAATGTAATTGCCGAGCTATAGTTGTAATTATCTCTAATTTTCTAACAGACAATCGGAACCCCAAGTCTAGCTTGTCTGTCAATTCCTACAGCTTTGCCTTCATTACCTTTTGTAAAATCCTCAATTTTACTTCTTCTACACCCAGAGAACTCTTAGTGACAGAAAGAATCTTTATTCACAAAACACTGTTTAAACCAACCGAATTCAACGTCCGGGACAAAAGACACTACCAACTACCAAACGCACCTTTGAACCTAACAGTCTCCCGTTGCATACTCTCCACTGTCTGTATGAGCCTATTCTGGATGCTTTGGTTTCCTCCCACAATCTAAACATGTGCATGTCAGGTGAATTGTTCATACTAAATTGTTTGTAGTTTTCAGGGATGTGTGGGTTAGGAGCCTTTGCCGGGGTAAATATGTAATAAGAGGGTAGAGGAATGGGTCTGGGTAGGTTACTCCTCGTAGGGTTGGTGCGGACTTGTTGGGTCGAATGGCCTGTTTGCACACAGTAAGGATTGTAATTCTAAATCCAATTTGGTATTGTCGATTTCGGACCAGCTAAGTGTCCCCAGTTTGCTTTAGACCAACTAAATGCCTCAAACTATTTTAGGAAGGTAGCTTGGATGCCAATCTTTCCTTATTTTAAAGGTAGATGTGAAGTGGGTGTTTCAGATGTGATGCTACTAGTCAAACCACTCACCACTAATTAAAACACAACATACTTAAACACGCTAATGAAATCTATACACAACGAAGCAGAATCTAGAATAATTTAGCTATTGGAAACCTTAATCGAATAATGGATACAGTACCTTCTACAAATGAACTGTTCCAATATACTAACATCCCATAAACACACCCCTTGGCAAAAAGGAACATTCAGAAATACATTCTTGCATACAGTTCTCCAATCCAGGAGGAAATAGCATCAAGTGATGTTTCAGAGAGAGTAGCAGCTAGGAATAATTTACTAAAACTTCCACCCCTTCAGGGACACCAAGCACCTGATGACTGCTACAGCTACAAGGAAAAAATCTCGAAAGCCTGGTCTGTGCCAGCTGGCCATTGTTCCTAATATTTATTGAAAAAAAAACCTAAAAGCCTTGTAAGTCATTTACTTGAGCCGTTTTTAGTAGTTAGTTTGACCTTTAAGACCTCTTACTTTAAAATGGAGAAAATTACATATTTTTTAAAAAAGTGACAGCATTGTCACATAATGTAGACGCCTGGTCCTTTACTCAGTGGGCTTCCTCGTGTTACTGATCGCAAGGTCATCTGAGCGGGACAAACACAGGTACAGTCCAAGTTACAAGGATGCATCTCATAATATCTCAATCATGCCTGACCATGGACCATCACATGGGACATACCAGGAAGTGAACAACAACTTGACACACATCATTTCACTGTTTCTGAGCTACACAATGCCAGCTCTCAATACAGTAGGGAGCCAAATCCCAAGGCCAGGGAAAGATACAGAGGGACAGAGAGATTCGCATTAATGACAGAAACAGACAGTTAATTAACTGAGGAATGTTGTGGAAGTAGAGGGAAAAAGAAAGGGTAGTGGGACTAACTGGAGAAGTGAGATCTTCGAGAGTAAAATTACAAGGAAGAGAACATTGAATAAAGGCATTGTCAGATCAGCTGAAATGGTTTGTTACATCAAATTCTGAATCTGCTGCACAGAACACCACAAACAACATAAACTGGGACAAGATGACAGCCCAGCATGGAGAGCTGTGCAGACCATGCTAGTGTGTTGCTCAGTAAACTGCACTATTTGCCCAGCATGGAGAGTATTGCAAACTTTACTACCTTATGCTAACTATACTCGCGTCAGATTACTGCCTACAATGGGAAGGTTTGCTCTCTCTATATGTGTGCTTTTTGTGTGTGTGTTGATCAGAGACTGAGGGAGAGTGTGTGCGCGTGTGCGTTTGGCGTGGCTGAATGCAAAACTCACTGTTTGAGAAGCAACACACACGGAGGATTTTATTTTAATTATGAACACCTGTCAGGCTTTTTATTAATCAACAGAGAGAATGAGAAACGTTTCTTGGACAGATACGGTAAAGTGCTTGAGAATGTTAAAATAAAGGCATTGCCAGACACAATAGCAAGATACTTCATCGTGCACATGAATGACAGATGGATGGGAGTTTGGTGTGAGTTCGAATCAGATTTCCTTCGGCAGGTTTGAAGCCGGGAGTCAGCAGCAGATTATTGGCTTCATTAAGACTGTACTTCATAGCTCAAGATTCAAACAGCAGATGAAATAAGCCAGTGAGATATATTCTGGATTGGTGAGTATTTCAAGGTAGAAATGGTCAGGGAACATAGAACATAGAATATAGAAAAATACAGCGCAGTACAAGCCCTTTGGCCCACGATGTTGCACCGACCGAAGCCTACCTAACCTACACTAGCCCAATAACCTCCATATGCTTATCCCATGCCCGCTTAAATGACCATAAAAAGGGAGAGTCCACCACTGCTACTGGCAGGGCATTCCATGAACTCACAACCCGCTGAGTAAAGAATCTATCCCTAACATCTGTCCTATACCAACCTCCCGTTAATTTAAAGCAGTGCCCCCTAGTAACAGCTGACTCCATTAGCGGAAAAAGGTTGTCACTGTCAACCCTATCTAAATACCTAATCATCTTGTACACCTCTATCAAATCTCCCCTAAACCTTCTTTTCTCCAACGAGAACAGCCCCAAGTGCCTCAGCCTTTCCTCATACGGTCTTCCTACCATACCAGGCAACAACCTGGTAAACCTCCT
Source organism: Hemiscyllium ocellatum (assembly GCF_020745735.1). Lineage (NCBI taxonomy): Eukaryota > Metazoa > Chordata > Chondrichthyes > Orectolobiformes > Hemiscylliidae > Hemiscyllium > Hemiscyllium ocellatum. The sequence goes on along the minus strand of NW_026869294.1, from coordinate 2,626,687 downwards.
CTGCACCCGTTCCATTGCCTCCACATCCTTCCTATAGTATGGCGACCAAAACTGCACACAATATTCCAGATGAGGCCGCACGAGAGTCTTATACAACTGCAACATGACCTCAGGACTCCGAACTCTATTCCTCTACCAATAAAGCCCAGTACGCCATATGCCTTCTTCACAGCACTATTTACCTGGTTGGCAACTTTCAAAGGTTTGTGTACATGGACACCAAGATCCCTCTGCTCATCCACACTACCAAGTAGCCTACCATTAGCCCAGTAATCCACCTTCTTGTTACTCCTACCAAAGTGAATGACTTCACACTTGGCTACATTGAACTCCATTTGCCACCTTTCTGCCCAGCTTTGCAACTTATATATATATCCCGTTGTAACCTGCCACATCCTTCTTCGCTGTCCACAACTCCACTGACTTTCGTATCATCCGCAAACTTGCTCACCCAGCCTTCAAGCCCCTCCTCCAGGTCATTTATAAAAATGACAAGCAGCAATGGTCCCAAAACAGATCCTTGTGGAACACTGCTAGTAACTGCACCCCAGGAATGGTGTCAAGACTCCGTTCATAGTCAAAGTGACGTCCCACAGTTTTGACTTGTTTGCTTCAGCTGCAGATATTGGCCAGGGATGTGAAGGAAAAAGTGGAAGGAAGTGGAGTTTGTAACCAGAACAGTAGACAGTGACCTCGATACTTTTAATATTTAAAAAACAAAGGCAATGATACAATGCATTGCCGTTCTCCGCTGAAACTGAGTAGAGACCCATGAGTAACAATGTCAGAGCAGAGAAGGAGACAGTAATTGAACACGTTCATTGATGTAGTTAGAAATGGTCTGTCGAGTAAAAATCTGTATTCAGAGTTTCAACAGGAACAATAATAGTGGCAAGAAGTATAGACTATATGAAATAACAATAATAAAGTGATACCTGGTTTATAGACACCAAAATCTGGACAGTGACACTTACCAGGAACATCAACGATAGCCAGGAAGGGATAATAAAAGTATTGAATAATGAGAAGAGCGTAATAGATCTGCGATGATAATGGCTACCAATCAAATGCAGAAAGATACCAAACATAATCGGATAAGCGCCTGTCTATTGCTGGAATATTCCAGTCTGATGTTCTCAGATTCTGATCTATTGTTTGAATATTCCAGTCTAATGTTCTCAGATTCTGACCAATTGTTGAAACATTCCATTCTAATGTTCTCAGATTCTGATATCTCCTCCCCCTCCCTCTGGATCTGCTGATCCCTGTCAGTGCTGTCGGTGATGCTCCCGCTCATGTTATGTGATAACACATTGAACAGAGCCCATTTATCATTAAATGATGGAAACTCTCCACTGGGATAATTAGAATCCATGGAGACTGGCATTAATCACAGTCACTGAACAAATAGGATCAGTAACCAGTTCCATACATCACTTTTCATATCACTATAAAAGGGAACATTTACTGGGTTTGGATGGAATGGATGAGGGTTGCTGAGAGATTGACCATAAATCTTTCAATCTTTTAAATCTTGTCTTCCTTGTGTATGAGAATATTAACAGGACACTGCAGGGGTCTATATATGTTCCCCTCTGTTTATGAAGGAGGCAGTTATAAAATAACAGATTGGCTGCTTAAAAAATAAGACGGGTGGGCACGCTTCTAGATACCTGAACACAAAGTACGGTACTTCTTGACCAGTGTGAGGCTACTGCTGGTTTTAATGCCCTTTATCAAATCCTTTCATGACCTTGAGACAGAGCATTGAGAGTGCTGCTCAGGAACAGGCCAAAACAATTCTGTTCCTATGAACTTCTTACAGAGGGATAAGAGAAGGCCATTCAGCCAATATCAGCCTGTTGCTACTTGCAAAGGTGGAAACTGGGATATTGGCACATTTTGCCAACAGAATCATTCAAAACAAAGAGCTGTGTCACTGCTGAGGTGTTACTGAGAGTGCACCTGGAGTACATTGTGTTGTTTGTGTTTTTGTGACTGAGAAGGGATGGACCTCCATTAGATACAGTTTCCCGGCTGCTCGTAATCCATGGGTTGCTGTGACATTTAATGCCTCGGGTCTGTTACACCGGGACATGAGGAGGCCATAAAGCCTCTCGAGTGTGTTATATAGGAACAGGAGGAGGCCAGTCAGCCTTTCTAGTCTATTACAGAGGGACAGGAGGAGGTCATTCAGCCTCTCCAGTCTGTTACAGAGGGGCAGGAAGTGTTTATTTAACTTTCAAGTCTGTTACACATAAATATTAGTTTTAAACTAGTTGTGGAATAGGAAAGACCTGATGTAAATATTAAAGTTCTAACTTTGTATAAGGCCAATTTTGAAAGTGCTCGGCGAGCCCTGTCAAAGGGTCATTGGAATACCCTATTTGCAGGTAAAGGGAGGTTGGAAAATGCAAGGCCATCAAAACTTGGTTTCGTAGAGTCCAGAGCGAACGTGTTCCTGTTAGTGAGTTGGGCAAAGCTGGTGGGTACAGGGAGTGGAACCACCGGAGATGGGAGGGATACGAAACAAGTATTTCTCCTCAGTAGCTAGTGTGGAGGAGGTTACAAGAGCGAGAGAATGAAGAAATATATAATGATGTCTTGAAAAGAATCCGTTTTATAAATCCCTGGGATCTGATCCCAGAAGTTTGTGGGAAGCTAGGAAAGAGACTGCGTGCCTTTGTCTGATATATCTGTATCATTGATTTCCACAGGTAAGGTGCCAATAGACTGGACAGCTGCTAACATAGTATCATTATTTAAGAAAGTAAGGAAAAAACAGGTAAATATAGACTGGTGAGCCTGACTTCAATGGGGACTAAATTATTGGAGGGAATTTTGAGGGAAAGGATGTATAAGTATTTGGAAAGACAAGGACTGAAAAGGGCTTTGTACATTGGAGATCACATCTCATTGACTCGGTGGAATTTTTGAGGAAGTGATGAAGATGATCGATGAAGGCAGGACAGTGGAGGTTGTCTTTATGGAATTCAGTAAGGAAGCCAAATTGTTCTACCTGGTAGACTGGTTAGCAAGGTTAGACTGCCTGGGATCCAGGGAGAGCTCACCATTTAGATCCAACATTTTATTGAATATCGGAGACAGGACGTGACAGTGGACATTTGTTCATTAAACCTGGAGACCTGTGACTAGTGGCGTGCCGCAAAGACCAAGACTGGGTCCACTGCCTTTTGTTACTTATACAAATAATTTGCACTTGAGTATAGGAAGTATGATCAGTCAGTTTGTAGATAATTCCAAATTTGGTGGTGTAGTCGACAGTGAAGAATGAAGAATATCATGGGGCATTGATTAGGTGAGTTGAAGAGTGGCAGATGGAGTTTATTATAGATAAATGTGAGGTGTTGCATTTTAGCAAGAAAGATCAGGGCAAGACATATAGGTAGGGCCCTTTCAGGGAGAACTACATAGAAAATATAAAATCCCTACAGTGAGGAAACAGGCTATTCGACCCATCGAGGCCACACCGACCATCTAAATAATATCCCACTGGACCACCCCCTACTCTACCCCTCTGTGCCTGCATTTCCCATGGATAATCCACCTCTCCTACACATCCTGGGAACTATGTGCAATTTAGGATGGCCAATCTACCCTTACCTGTATATCATTGTACTGTTGGAGGAAAGTATAGCACCGGAGGAAACTCACACAGACATGGGGAGAATGTACAAACTCCCTCAGACCTCTACTGTACTCCCTGTACACACAGGACTTTGTCCTCAACCCCCTACTGTATTCCCTGTACACCGACAGCTGTGCCTTCAGCCCCCTGCTGCACTCCCTATACACACAGGACTGTGATACTCAGCCACCTACTGTACTCCCTGTACACACACGGCTGTGTGACTCAGCGCCAGACTGTACACCCTGTAAACACACGGTTATATCCCTCAGCTCGCTACTGCACTCCCTGTACACACACGGCTGTGTCCTTCAGCCCCCTACTGTACTCCCTGTACACACACGGCTGTGTCTCTCAACCCCCTACCGTACTCCCTGCACACACACGGCTGTGTCCCTCAGCCCCCTACTGTACTCCCTGTACACACACGGCTGTGTCCTCACTTCCCTTCTGTACTCCCTGTACACATACAACTGTGTCCCTCAGCCCCCTACTACACTCCCTGTACACACACGGCTGTATCCATCAGCCACCTACTGTACTCCCTGTACACACACAGCTGTGTCCCTCAGCCCCCTACTATAGTCCTGCACAAACATGGCTATTTACTCAGCCCCCTACTGTATTCCCTGTACACACACGGCTGTGTCCCTCAGCCACTACTTTACTCCCTGTACACACACGGCTGGGTCCCTCAACCCCTACTGTACTCCCTGTACAAACATGGCTTTGTCCTCAGCCCCCTACTGTCCTCCCTTTACACACATGGCAGTGTCCTCAGCCGCCTACGTATTCCCTGTACACACAGGACTTTGTCCTCAACCCACTACTGTATTCCCTGTACACTGACAGCGGTGCGCTGAGCACCCTACTGTACTCCCTGTACACAGATGGCAGTGTCCCTCAAACCCTACTGTATTCCCTGTACACACATGGCTGTGTCCTCAGCCGCTTAACTACTCCCTGTACACACAGGGCATTGTCCACAGCCCCCTACTGTATTCCCTGTACACTGACAGCTCTGTGCTTAGTCCCATACTGTACTCCCTGTACACACACGCCTGTGTCCATTTGCCCCCTACTGTACTCCCTGTGCACACACGTCAGTGTCCCACAGCCTCCTACTGTACTCCCTGTACACAGACGCCAGTCTCCTACAGCCTCCTATCTACTCCCGGTACACACACAGCTGTGTCCATTAGCCCCCTACTGTACTCCCTGTACACACACGGCTGTGTACCTCAGCCCCCTAATGCACTCCCTGTACACACACGGCTGTGTACCTCAGCCCCCTACTGTACTCCCTGTACACACACAGCTGTGTCCATTAGCACCCTACTGTAGTCCCTGTACACATACAGCTGTGTTCTCAGCCCCCTACTGTACTCCCTGTACACACATGGCAATGTCCCTCAGCCCCCTACTGTACTCCCTGTACACACATGGCTGTGCCCTCAGCCCGCGACTGTACTCCCTGAACACACGCAGCTGGGTTCTCATCTCCCTACTGTACTCCCTGGACACACACAGCTGTGCCCTCAGCCCCTACTGTACTCCATGTGCACACACGGCTGTGTCCCTCAGCCCCCTACTGTACTCCCTGTGCACACACGGCTGTGTCTTCAGCCCCCTACTGTACTCCATGTACACACACGGCTGTGTCCTCAGCCCCCTACTGTACTCCCTATACACACACAGCTGTGTCGCTCAGCCCTCTACTGTACTCCATCGACACACACGGCTGCATCTCTCAGGCCCCTACTGTACTCCCTGTACACACACGGCTGTATCCCTCAGCCCCTTACTGTACTACGGTAGACACACGGCTGTGTCCTCAGTCCCCTACTGTACTTCCTGTCCATACACGGAAGTGTCCCTCAGTCCCCTACTGTACTCCCTGTACACACACGGCTGTGTCGCTTAGCCACCTTCTGTACTCCCTGTACACGCACGGCTGTGTAATCAGCCCCCTACTGTACTCCAAGTACGCACACGACTGGGTCCCCCAGCAAACTACTGTACTCGCTGTACACACACGGCTGTGTCCCATAGCCCCCTACTGTACTCCCTGTACACACACGACTGTGTCCCTCAGCCTCCTACTGTACTCCCTGTACACACACAGCTATGTCCCTCAGCCCCCGTCTGTACTCCTTGTACACACACGGCTATGTCCTTCAGCCCCCTACTGTACTTCCTGTACACACACCGTTGTGTCTCTCAGTCACCTACTGTACTCCCTGTACACACACGTTTATGTACTCAGCCCTCCACTGCACTCTCTGTACACATAGGACTTTGTCCTCAGCCCCCTACTGTACTCCCTGTACACACACGGCTGTGTCTCTCAGCCCCCAACTGTACTCCCTGTACACACACGACTGTGTCCCTCAGCCCCCTCCTGTCCTCCCAGTACACACACGGCTGTGTCCCTCAGCCCCCTACTGTACTCCCTGTACACACACGGCTGTGTCCCTCAGCCCCCTACTGTACTCCCTGTCCACAAACGGCTGTGTCCCTCAGCCCCTACTGTACTCCCTGTACACACATGGCAGTGTCCTCAGTAGCCTACGTACTCCCTGTACACACACGGCTGTGTCCTCAGCCCCCTACAGTATTCCCTGTACACCGACAGCTGTGCCATCAGCCTCCCACTGCACACCCTGTACACACACACTGCAGTGTCCCACAGCCCCCGACTGTACTTCTTGTACACACAAAACTATGTCCCTCAGCCCACTACTGTACTCCCTGTACACATAACACTGTGTCCTCAGCCCCTTACTATACTCACTGTACACATACGGCTGTGTCCCTCAGCCCCCTACTGTACTCACTATACACATACGGCTGTGTCCCTCAGCCACCTACTGTACTGCCTGTGCACACACGGCTGTGTACCTCTGCCCGCTACTGCATTCCCTGTACACACACAGCTGTGTCCTCAGCACCCTGCTCTACTCCCTGTACACACACAGCTGTGCCCTCTGCCCCCTACTGTGCTCCCTGTACACACATGGCTATGTCCCTCAGCCCCCTAATGTACTCCCTGTACACACACGGCTGTGCCCTCTGCCCCCGAATGTACTCCCTGTACACACACGGCTGTGTCCCTCAGCCCCTTACTGTACTACGGTAGACACACGGCTGTGTCCTCAGTCCCCTACTGTACTTCCTGTCCATACACGGAAGTGTCCCTCAGTCCCCTACTGTACTCCCTGTACACACACGGCTGTGTCGCTTAGCCACCTTCTGTACTCCCTGTACACGCACGGCTGTGTACTCAGCCCCCTACTGTACTCCCAGTACGCACACGACTGGGTCCCCCAGCAAACTACTGTACTCCCTGTACACACACGGCTGTGTCCCATAGCCCCCTACTGTACTCCCTGTACACACACGACTGTGTCCCTCAGCCTCCTACTGTACTCCCTGTACACACACGACTGGGTTCCTCAGCCCCCTACTGTACTCCCTGTACACACACGACTGGGTCCCTCAGTCCCCTACTGTACTCCCTGTATACACACGACTTGGTCAGTCAGCCCCGAACTGTACTCCATATACACACACGGCTGTGTCACTCAGCCACCTACTGTACTCCCTGTACACACACAGCTATGTCCCTCAGCCCCCGTCTGTACTCCTTGTACACACACGGCTATGTCCTTCAGCCCCCTACTGTACTTCCTGTACACACACCGTTGTGTCTCTCAGTCACCTACTGTAATCCCTGTACACACACGTTTATGTACTCAGCCCTCCACTGTACTCTCTGTACACATAGGACTTTGTCCTCAGCCCCCTACTGTACTCCTTGTACACACACGGCTGTGTCTCTCAGCCCCCAACTGTACTCCCTGTGCACACACGACTGTGTCCCTCAGCCCCCTACTGTCCTCCCAGTGCACACACGGCTGTGTCCCTCAGCCCCCTACTGTACTCCCTGTACACACACGGCTGTGTCCCTCAGCCCCCTACTGTACTCCCTGTCCACAAACGGCTGTGTCCCTCAGCCCCTACTGTACTCCCTGTACACACATGGCAGTGTCCTCAGTAGCCTACGTACTCCCTGTACACACACGGCTGTGTCCTCAGCCCCCTACAGTATTCCCTGTACACCGACAGCTGTGCCATCAGCCTCCTACTGCACACCCTGTACACACACACTGCAGTGTCCCACAGCCCCCGACTGTACTTCTTGTACACACAAAACTATGTCCCTCAGCCCACTACTGTACTCCCTGTACACATAACACTGTGTCCTCAGCCCCTTACTATACTCACTGTACACACACGGCTGTGTCCCTCAGCCCCCTACTGTACTCACTATACACATACGGCTGTGTCCCTCAGCCACCTACTGTACTGCCTGTGCACACACGGCTGTGTACCTCTGCCCGCTACTGCATTCCCTGTACACACACAGCTGTGTCCTCAGCACCCTGCTCTACTCCCTGTACACACACAGCTGTGCCCTCTGCCCCCTACTGTACTCCCTGTACACACATGGCTATGTCCCTCAGCCCCCTAACGTACTCCCTGTACACACACGGCTGTGCCCTCTGCCCCCGAATGTACTCCCTGTACAAACATGGCTGTGTCCCTCAGTCCCCTACGTACTCCCTGTACAAACAAGGCTCTGTCCCTCAGTCCCCTACTGTAGTCCCTGTACTCACACGGCTGTGTCCCTCAGTCCCCTACTGTACTCCCTGTACACACACGGCTGTGTCCCTCAGCCCCCTACTGTACTCCCTGTACACACACAGCTGTGTCCTCAGCACCCTGCTCTACTCCCTGTACACACACAGCTGTGTCCTCAGCCCCCTACTGTACTCCCTGTACACACATGGCTATGTCCCTCAGCCCCCTAATGTACTCCCTGTACACACACGGCTGTGCCCTCTGCCCCCGACTGTACTCCCTGGACACACGCAGCTGGGTTCTCATCTCCCTACTGTACTCCCTGTACACACACAGCTGTGCCCTCAGCCCCTACTGTACTCCCTGTACACACTTGGCTGTGTCCCTCAGCCCCTACTATACTCCCTGCACACACACGACTGTGTCCCACAGCCCCCTACTGTACTCTCAGTACACACACGGCTGCGTCCCTCAGACCCCTACTGTACTCCATGTACACACACGGCTGTGTCCTCAGCTCCCTACAGTATTCCCTGTACACCGACAGCTGTGTCATCAGCCTCCTACTGCACACCCTGTACACACACACTGCAGTGTCTCACAGCCCCAGACTATACTTCTTGTACACACACGGCTCTGTCTCTCAGCCCCCTACTGAACTCCCTGTATAAACATGGTTGTGTCCCTCAGTCCCTATGTACTCCCTGTACAAACATGGCTGTGACCTCAGACCCCGACTGTACTACCTGTACACACACGGCTGTGTCCCTCAGTCCCCTACTGTAGTCCCTGTACACACATGGCTGTGTCCCTCAGTCCCCTACTGTACTCCGAGTACACACACGGCTGTGCCCTCAGCCCCCTACTGTACTCCCTGTACACACATTGCTGTGTCCCTCAGTCCCCTACTGTAGTCCCTGTACACACACGGCTGTGTCCCTCAGTCCCCTACTGTACTCCGAGTACACACACGGCTGTGTCTCTCAGCCCCCTTCTGTACTCCCTGTACACACACGGTTGTGCCCTCAACCCCCTACTGTACTCCCTGTACACACACAGCTGTTTCCTCAGCACCCTGCTCTACTCCCTGTATACACACAGCTGTGTCCTCAGCCCCCTACTGTACTCCCTGTATACACATGGCTATGTCCCTCAGCCCCCTACTGTACTCCCTGTACACACACGGCTGTGCCCTCAGCCCGCGACTGTACTCCCTGAACACACGCAGCTGGGTTCTCATCTCCCTACTGTACTCCCTGGAAACACACATCTGTGCCCTCAGCCCCCTACTGTACTCCCTGTGCACACACGGCTGTGTCTTCAGCCCCCTACTGTACTCCCTATACACACACAGCTGTGTCGCTCAGCCCTCTACTGTACTCCATGGACACACACGGCTGCATCCCTCAGACCCCTACTGTACTCCCTGTACACACACGGCTGTGTACTCAGCCCTCTACAGTACTCCCTGTACTCACGCGACTGTGTCCCTCAGCCCTTTACTGTACTATGGTAGACACCCGGCTGTGTCCTCAGTTCCCTACTGTACTCCCTGTCCATACACGGCAGTGTCCCTCAGCCCATTACTGTACTCCCTGTACACAAACGGCTGTGTCCTCGGGCCCCTACTGTACTCCTTGTACACATAGAATTTGTCCTCAGCCCTCTACTGCACTCCCTGTACACACACGGCTGTGTCCCTCAGCGACCTACTGTACTCCCTGTACACGCACGGCTAAGTATTCAGCCCCCTACTGTACTCCCTGTACACACATGACTGTGTCCTCAGCCCCCTACTTGACTCCATGTACACACACGACTGGGTCCCTCAGCCCCCTACTGTACTCCCTGCACACACACGACTGTCTCCTCATCCCCCTACTGAACTCCCTGTACAAACATGGCTGTGTCCCTCAGTCCCCCACGTACTCCCTGTACAAACAAGGCTGTGACCCTCAGTCCCCTACTGTAGTCCCTGTGCTCACACGACTGTGTCCCTCAGTCCCATACTGTCGTCCCTGTCCACACACGGCTGTGTCCCTCACCGCCCTACTGTACTCCCTGTACAAACATAGCTGTGTCCTCAGCATCCTGCTCTACTCCCTGCACACACACAGCTGTGTCCTCAGCCCCCTACTGTACTCCCTGCACACACATGGCTGTGCCCTCAGCTCCCGACTGTACTCCCTGAACACACGCAGCTGGGTTCTCATCTCCCTCCTGTACTCCCTGTACACACACAGCTGTGCCCTCAGCCCCTACTGTACTCCCTGTGCACACACGGCTGTGTCCCTCAGCCCCCTACTGTACTCCCTGTGCACACACGGCTGTGTCTTCAGCCCCCTACTGTACTCCCTGTACACACATGGCAGTGTCCTCATTTGTCTACGTACTCCCTGTACACACATGGCTGTGTCCTCAGCCCCCTTCTGTAGTCCCTGTGCTCACACGACTGTGTCCCTCAGCCCCCTACTGTCCTCCCGGTACACACATAGCTGTGTCCTCAGCACCCTGCTCTACTCCCTGCACACACACAGCTGTGCCCTCAGCTCCCGACTGTACTCCCTGAACACACGCAGCTGGGTTCTCATCTCCCTACTGTACTCCCTGTACACACACAGCTGTGCCCTCAGCCACCTACTGTACTGCCTGTGCACACACGGCTGTGTACCTCTGCTCGCTACTGCACTCCCTGTACACACACGGCTGTGTCTTCAGCCCCCTACGGTACTTGCTGTATACACATGGTTGTGTCCCTCAGCCCTCTAGTGTACTCCATGGACACACACGGCTGCGTCCCTCAGACCCCTACTGTACTCCCTGTCCACACACGGCTCTGTGCTCAGCCCCCTACTGCACTCCCTGTACACACGCGGCTGTGTCCACATTCCCCTACTGTACTCCCTGTACAAACACACCTGTGTCCCTTAGCCACCTACTATATTCCCTGTACATACGCGGCGCTGTCCCTCAGCCCCTTCCTGTACTCCGGTACACACACGGCTGTGTCCTCAGCCCTCTACTGTACTCCATGTACACACTCGGCTGTGTCCTCAGCCCCCTACTGTACTCCCTGTACACACAGAAATTGTCCTCAGCCCCCTACTGTACTCCCTGTACACACAGAATTTGTCCTCATCCCCCTACTGTACTCCCTGTACACACACGGCTGTGTCCCTCAACCCCTACTGTACTCCCTGTGCACACATGGCTGTGTCCCTCAGCCCCTGACTGTACTTCTTGTACACACACGACTATGTCCCTCAGCCCCCTACATTACTCCCTGTACACACACAGAGCTGTGTCTCTCAGCCCCAGACTGTATTCTGGTCGACCCACGGCTGTGTACCTCAGCCCCCTACTGTACTCCCTGTACACACACGGCAGTGTCCCTCAGCCCCCTACTGTACTCCCTGTACACACACGGCTGTGTCCTCAGCCCGCTACTGTACTCCCTGTACACACACGGCTGTATCCCTCAGCCCCCTACTGTATTCCCTGTACACACACGGCTGTGTGCTCAGCCCCCTACTGCACTCCCTGTACACACGCGGCTGTGTCCACATTCCCCTACTCTACTCCCTGTACACACACAGCTGTGTCCCTCAGCCACCTTCTGTGCTCCCTGTACACACACGGCATGTCCCTCTGCACCCTACTGAACTCCCTGTACACACACGGCTGTATCCCTCAGCCCCCTACTGTATTCCCTGCACACACACGGCTGTGTGCTCAGCCCCCTACTGCACTCCCTGTATACACGCGGCTGTGTCCACATTCCCCTAATGTACTCCCTGTACACACACAGCTTTGTCCCTCAGCCACCTTCTGTGCTCCCTGTACACACACGGCATGTCCCTCAGCCCCCTGCTGTACTCTCTGTACACAAACGGCTGTACACTCTGCCACCTATGTACTCCCTGTGCACATAGTACTTTGTCCTCAGCCGCATACTGTACTCCCTGTACACATACAGATGTTTCGTCATCCTCCTATTGTACTTCCTGTACGCACACAGCCGTTTCCTCAGCCCCCTACTGTCCTCCCTGTACACACATGGCTGTGTCCTCAGCCCCCTACTGTACTCCCTGTACACACACGGCTCTGTCGTCAGCCCCCTACTGTACTCTCTGTACACACACGGCTTTGTCATCTTCCCCCTACTGTACTCCCTGTACACAAACGGCTGTGCCTTCAGCCCCAACTATACCCCCTGTATACACACAGCTGCGTCCCTGAGCCGCCACTATCCTCCCTGTACACACACGGCTGTATCCTCAGCCCCCTACTGTACTTCCTGTACACACACGGCTGTGTCCTCAGCCCCCTACTGTACCCCGGTACACACACGGCTCTGTCCTCAGTCCCCTACTGTATTTCCTGTACACACACAGCTGTGTCCTCATTCGCCAATGTACTCCCTGTACACACACAGCTGTGTCCTCCATCCCTACTGTACTCCGGTACGCACACGTCTGTGTCCCTCAGCCCTACTCTACTCCCTGTACACACATGGCAGTGTCCTCAGCCCCCTACTATAGTCACTGTACACACACGGCTGTGTCCCTCAACCCCTACTGTACTCCCTGTGCACACATGGCTGTGTCCCTCAGCCCCTGACTGTACTTCTTGTACACACACGACTATGTCCCTCAGCCCCCTACATTACTCCCTGTACACACACAGAGCTGTGTCTCTCGGCCCCAGACTGTATTCTGGTCGACCCACGGCTGTGTACCTCAGCCCCCTACTGTACTCCCTGTACACACACGGCAGTGTCCCTCAGCCCCCTACTGTACTCCCTGTACACACACGGCTGTGTCCTCAGCCCGCTACTGTACTCCCTGTACACACACGGCTGTATCCCTCAGCCCCCTACTGTATTCCCTGTACACACACGGCTGTGTGCTCAGCCCCCTACTGCACTCCCTGTACACACGCGGCTGTGTCCACATTCCCCTACTCTACTCCCTGTACACACACAGCTGTGTCCCTCAGCCACCTTCTGTGCTCCCTGTACACACACGGCATGTCCCTCTGCACCCTACTGAACTCCCTGTACACACACGGCTGTATCCCTCAGCCCCCTACTGTATTCCCTGTACACACACGGCTGTGTGCTCAGCCCCCTACTGCACTCCCTGTACACACGCGGCTGTGTCCACATTCCCCTAATGTACTCCCTGTACACACACAGCTTTGTCCCTCAGCCACCTTCTGTGCTCCCTGTACACACACGGCATGTCCCTCAGCCCCCTGCTGTACTCTCTGTACACAAACGGCTGTACACTCTGCCACCTATGTACTCCCTGTGCACATAGTACTTTGTCCTCAGCCGCATACTGTACTCCCTGTACACATACAGATGTTTCGTCATCCTCCTATTGTACTTCCTGTACGCACACAGCCGTTTCCTCAGCCCCCTACTGTCCTCCCTGTACACACATGGCTGTGTCCTCAGCCCCCTACTGTACTCCCTGTACACACACGGCTCTGTCGTCAGCCCCCTACTGTACTCTCTGTACACACACGGCTTTGTCATCTTCCCCCTACTGTACTCCCTGTACACAAACGGCTGTGCCTTCAGCCCCAACTATACCCCCTGTATACACACAGCTGCGTCCCTGAGCCGCCACTATCCTCCCTGTACACACACGGCTGTATCCTCAGCCCCTACTGTACTTCCTGTACACACACGGCTGTGTCCTCAGCCCCCTACTGTACCCCGGTACACACACGGCTCTGTCCTCAGTCCCCTACTGTATTTCCTGTACACACACAGCTGTGTCCTCAGCCGCCAATGTACTCCCTGTACACACACAGCTGTGTCCTCCATCCCTACTGTACTCCGGTACGCACACGTCTGTGTCCCTCAGCCCTACTCTACTCCCTGTACACACATGGCTGTGTCCTCAGCCCCCTACTATAGTCACTGTACACACACGGCTGTGTCCCTCAGCCCCTGACTGTACTCCTTGTACACCCACGGCTGCGTCCCTCAACCCCAGACTGTATTCCGGTTGACCCATGGCTGTGTACCTCAGCCCCCTACTGTACTCCCTGTACACACATGGCAGTGTCCCTCAGCCCCCTACTGGACTCCCTGTACACACACGGCTGTGTCCTCAGCCCCCTACTGTACTCCCTGTACACACACAGCTGTGTCCTCAGCCCCCTACTGTACTCCCTGTACACACACGGCTGTATCCCTCAGCCCCCTACTGTACTCCCTGTACACACACGGATGTGTCCTCAGTCCCCTACTGTACTCGCTATACACTCACGGCTGTGTCCCTCAGCCACTACTGTTCGCCCTGTACACACACGGATGTTTCCTCATCCCCCTATTGTACTTCCTGTAGGTACACGACTATTTCCTCAGTCCCCTACTTTACTCCCTGTAAACACACGTCTGTGTCCCTCAGCCCCCTACTGTACGCTCTATACACAAACGACTGTACACTCTGCCACCTATGTACTCCCTGTGCACATAGCACTTTGTCCTCAGCCCCATGCTGTACTCCCTGTACACACACAGAATTTTCGTCATCCTCCTATTGTACTTCCTGTACGCACACAGCCGTTTCCTCAGCCACCTACTGTCCTCCCCGTACACACATGGCTGTGTCCTCAGCACCCTACTGTACTCCCTGTACACACACGGCTCTGTCGTCAGCCCCCTACTGTACTCTCTGTACACACATGACTTTGTCATCTTCCCCCTACTGTACTCCCTGTACACAAACGGCTGTGCCTTCAGCCCCTACTGCACTCCCTGTACACACACAGCTGCGTCCCTTAGCCGCCACTATCCTCCCTGTACACACACGGCTGTATCCTCTGCCCCCTACTGTACTTCCTGTACACACACGGCTGTGTCTTCAGTCCCCTACTGTACTCCGGTACGCACACGGCTGTATCCCTCAGCCCCCTACTGTACTGCCTGTACACACACGGCTGTGTCATCAGTCCCTACTGTACTCCAGTACACACACAGCTGCGTCCTCAGCCCCCTACTGTACACCCTGTACACACACAGCTGTGTCCTCAGCCCCCTGCTGTACTCCCTGTACACACACGGCTGTGTCCTCAGCCCCCTACTGCACTCCCTGTACACACACGGCTGTGTCTTCACTCCCCTACTGTACTCCCTGTACACTCACGGCTGTGTCCCTCAGTCCCCTACTGCACTCCCTGTAAACACGGCTGTGTCCTCACTCCCCTACTGTACTCTCTGTACACTCACGGCTGTGTCCCTCAGTCCCCTACTGTACTCCCTGTACACACACGGCTGTGTCCACAGTCCCATACTGTACTCCCTGTACACACACAGCTTTGTCATCAGACCCCTACTGCACTCCGGTACACACACAGCTGTATTGCCATATTCCAAACAATGCCAACTGTAAGTTTGCTGATGACATCACCAAAGCAGGAGGGATATCAAACAACGATGAGTCTGAACACAGAAAGGAGATAGTGGGTTTGGTGGCATGTTGAAATGAGAATAACCTCCCTCTCAAATTCCGCAAAAGTAAAGAACAGATCATTGACTTGGTGACGAAAGGAGGGAACAAGCCACTATTTACATCAACGGTTGAGACGGTGCAGCTCGTCATGTCCCTCGGAGTGATGATAATTAGATTAGATTACTTACAGTGTTGAAACAGGCCCTTCGGCCCAACAACTCCGCACCGACCCGCCGAAGCGCAACCCACCCATACCCCTTCATTTACCCCTCACCTAACACTACGGGCAATTTAGCATGGCCAATTCACCTGACCCGCACATCTTTGGACTGTGGGAGGAAACCGGAGCACCCGGAGGAAACCCACGCAGACACGGGGAGAACGTGCAATCTCCACACAGTCAGTCGCCTGAGTCGGGAATTGAACCCGGGTCTCAGGCTCTGTGAGGCAGCAGTGCTCGTTGCTCGTTGCCGCAGAAAGGCTGCCAACATTTATTCAAGATTACTGAGGGAAGGGAAAGAGGAAATAGCTAGGGCCTTAATAGATATCTTTGTATCATCCTTGAACACAACTGAGATCCCAGAGGACTGGACAGTTTCTAATCCCCTTGTTTAAGAAGGGTAGCATGAATAATCCAGTTAATTATAGTTCGGTGAGCCTGACATCTGAGGTAGGGAAGCTGCGAGAGAAGATACTGAGGGATAGGATCTATTCTCATTTGAACGAAAATGGTATTATCAGTGAGAAGTAACATGGTTTAGTGCAGGGAAGGTCATTCCTTACCAACTTAATAGAATTATTGAGGAATCCCCAAAGTTGATTGATGAGGGAGGGGCTGTAGATGTCATGTACATGGACGTCAGGAAGACGTTTGATAAGATTTATCATGGACGGGTTATGGGGAAAGTGAAGTCACATGGTGTTCAGGGTGTGCCAGCTACATGGATAAAGAACTGGCTTGGCAACAGGGGACAGAGCGCAGTAGGGGAAGGGAGTTTGTCAAAATGGAGAACTGTGACTAGTGGTGCTCCATTTAAGATGTTCCCGGAAATATACACGAATGTGCCGGGAGCACAGAGATACAGACCTTTAGAAAATAGGAGACAGGTTGAGATGGAAGATTTGGATTGATGCAGGCTTGGACCGTCGAATGGCCTGTTCCTGTACTGGAATGTTCTTTGTTCTAACATTACCAAAGACCCATCATATGCCTGTGAAGATCTCCCACAACCTCTTCCATCAGGCTAAAATATACAGACGCTTGAACACACAGAGCAGTAAGTTCAGGAACAGCTTCTTCGTAGCTGTTATTAGACTGGTGAATGGACTTTTTAATCTCAGATAATGTTGATTTTGTTCATGTTGACCTCGCCTAATGCACGCCCTGTGCAGCGTAACCTATATGCCTCTCAGGCATGTTTTGCAGCCATCGTTCAGTACATCCATTCTTACCATGATCTTCCTGGACATCTTGACACAGGACAAAATAAATCCTCACCGCCCTACCCCCAGTTCCTTACCATTAGACTGACAAATTGACATCACTCACTTTTCACATAATATTAATCTTGCTAATGTCGATCTTACTTTGCACACCTCCTGTGAAGCTGTAACCGTGTATGCCTCACTCTGTCCAAGAACCCTGTGATCTCTGTTTTCTTGCTTAGGGTCATGTTCCTGCACTACAATAAAAACAAATGTTTCCATTGTACATTTGACTAAAATAAATGAAACCAAATCAGATTAAACACGTGGACTGCAGTGGCTCATGGTCTTCCCAAGGACACCTGGAAAAATGAATTAAAGCTGCCCGAGTCAGAGATACCCATATCTCAATAATGAATATAAGAAGATGACCACACTTAGGAAGAACAGACATAGGGAATCAAATCGCTTTAAACATGATCTGAGATATATCCAGGTTTCCCTCACTATTTGTAAGTAGAGTGTTCCTACGAAACTGTTCGAAAGCTGATATGGTGTAAAGTGCAGTCGCATTGATTTATATGGGAAAACTTTCATCTTTCCTCGTAAAAGTGAAAATCCTGTTCGGATTTATTTTGGTTAGTGAAACAATGTCCTAATGTAAGTCATTCGGAAAGGGAAGTGGCGAAAAGCGAACTTTGGAAAAGTGGGGCCCGCCTGTATTTACAAGGGCATGATATTGAGGAAGATGGGAAAGGCGAAAACTAAATGAGGTGAATCTCACAATTTATTTTCAGCCCAACTGATCATCATTCTCTTTGTTTGCTCTTTTTCTTCTGTATCTCTTTTTCTCTATTGATTCCTCCTCCCCTTCAAAGCAGACTTCCTTGTCAACGGTATTAATCACACTCCTTTCCAGCTGCAATCATTTCAGGAAAGTTTCCCAGCACTTTCTCTTCGTTTCTTTGCATTTCTTTCTATAATTTCAGATTTTCACCATCTTCCTTTATTTGATTTCACCTTCAATTTTGTTAATTCATGGGACGTTTTCATCTCTGCCAAGGGCAGCATTTGGGACCATCACTACTTGCCCTGATTATGAGGCCATTCCACAATCCAATATAAAGTTAAGCACATTGTTATGGGTCTCAAGTCACAATTAACCCAGACCGGGTAATAACATTAGATTTCTTTACCGAAGGTGATCAATGAAAGATGAAGGTTTTCAGACAAAATGTTGCTTTTATGCTTATTTTTCGTGAAATTCACTTTTATTCCAATTCTTATCATTTTTATTTAAGTTCTGCCATCAGCTGTGGCAGGACATGAAACAATTCACTTGAAACAATATCTTTCGTTTAATCAGCTTTGGTCCTGAATTACATCCAGCTACATTCCTACATTCATACATTGTCCTAATCATGAAGTAATATCCGAGAAGAGAACAATTTTGTGATTGAAATATTTGTAATCGGAAAAGTGGTCAGAAGAGAGCTTGAAACATTAAGTCTGAATTTTACCAACGTGCAGCCAATGGGTTGTTCAGCAGCAGCACTGACACAGAGATGAAAATTGGGGATATTACGAACTGGGAGTGGACAGGTTTGGTGACAAGAGAGAACAGGAGACATAAATCAGTTCGGGGCAAAAAGGGATCTCGAGATAGTGCAGAGTTTTGTTCGCAGATGTTTGTGAGGGAGTGGTCTGCAATTCAAGGATAATGAATGAAGACTGCAATTGAAACTGAAGACAATAGTTTCTTTCTCTGACAAATATAGATAACAGAACTTGCAACGAAGTTCAAACTTGTTTATGGGATGAATGAATGGACAGAGGTAGAGAACACCAACAATAGCATGAATAAGTGAGTAACACACCCTCCACCCCGCCCACAATAATCATCAGCACTGCTGATAACTGATATGGTGGAAATCCCCAAGAGGGGGAAATCTTGAAAAGACTCAAGGAAAACCTCCTCTCCATTGTTGTGATGTTCCAGTCCGCTATTCTCCCATTCAGATCTATGCAGCTGTTGATCTCTGTTACTGCTGGAGCTGATGCATCTGTCACTACAGTGCGATCGCGCACTGAATGAAGCCTCTTACTAATAGGAGAGAGAAACCCTCCAGTGATACAGTTACATTGCATGGAGACTGACATCAATCACAGTCAGAGCAATACAGCTTTCAATACAGCACATTCAGTTCACAATATATATGGACAGGACTACAATGTTGGCATTGCTGGCTATTGGTCACATCTCCCATCACCAATTGCTCTGGTGAAGTCAGTTGTGGGGGAGAATAAGAATATTTTCTTTTCGTAGGCTACATGATTCTGTTCTGTTGTCCGTTTACTATGCTGTAACCATCTCTCCAAAAATCCCTCCACCCCCCAAAAGAATCACAGTCAGGATGTTGTTACTGTGCTGATCTCTCCTCCACGGGAATAAACGCCAGCGAACAGACTGTCATTGGGCACAGTCGCCATGAACATAGATAGGAAGTGTGAACTTCTCTGAATGTTCCTCTCACTGCTCGAATAAGGCAACTGTGGAACTTCCATAGGGAATATGCTTCAGTAATTTATTCATATAAATTGACAGACTTCTAAATGCAGTTTCATTTGCTGTAAACCATACTTTTTTTAAAGCATTTTGGCCTAAGTCCAACACTAAAAGTGATAATTACAATGAACGTATAGATTTAAACTGATGAATTAATGAGTCAGGTTCAATGAACATGATATTGGCTGGGAGATAGGGTGGAATGGGAGCAGTGGCTGTGCAGACTGCATGGGGAGTACAATGATATTCCCCAGTCATCATCCCTCTTTCTGACAGACAGAATTAAATCTAATGCATAACAAGGAAATAGCCAACATTTGGGAGATGCAATGCTGCATGACAATGTGAATTCAAAGGATTGAATGTGATAAAATGAACTGTATTTTATATACATACCATCTAATCATTGGGAATACAGATTGAGTAGGGTCACCGGACCTGAAACATTAACTTTGATTTCTCTTCATAGATACTGCCAGACCTGCTGAGCTTGTCCTCTAGGTCCCGTTTTTCTTTTTGCTTGAGATTTATCATATTGTTCATACCTGGCAGGATACTTACAACTGAAAGCAAACACTAATAACTAAATGTGAAGGGCAATGGGGACAATACAGGAGACTAACAGTAGAGATATAGTCATTCCAAGCTGGAAGAGACAATGGGTTGAGTTCCCCCCACTTTTACTGTAAATAATTCTGTGATATGTAATCAAAGCCTTTGGAGAGGGGGTAGACAAATCGGTTCAACGAAGAACACAGAGTGCGCCACCATCAATAATCTATTCCTATTATCATATGAAATTTCAGCTGCCTCTAAAATGTCTTTTCAAACAAGTGGGGTTCCTGAGATTTACAGGATAATCAGAAAAATATTCTTTTTTCCTTTGACTCTTAAAGAAGAAACAGATTTCGGCCGTAACATAGATGTCACAAACACCAAATATAATAGGAACAGGAAAGGACTACATTGTCCATAGGTAACCAAATTCAGCATGCAGCCCTGTCAAGAAACAAGAAATATAGTGATATGGAAACATGAAATACAAACGGAAAATGGTGGAAGAAGCGCAAAAGATGAGGAAGTATCTGCAGAGAGAAACAGAGTTAACATATCGAATATGATGTGACACTGTTCTGAAAGAGTCATATTGAAATCAAATGTTAATTCTGTGTCTCTCTGCTCAGAGGCTGCCAGACCTGCTGTGTTTCCCTCCATCGATTACTTTTTCTTTCTGAACTGTGACAAATTGAGTGATCTGAACGATATAAGCAAAGCTGCTATCTCAGTTGAATCTTGAATATTTGTTTATGAACATTAAATGAGAAATTATGAAGTTCCTATGCTTGACAGAGCTCTAAATATTCATGACGTATTGCATTGTGATACAAAAACATTGTGAGACATTGTTGAAACAAAAACCGAAGTTGCTGCAAAAGGTCTGCACCATCTGTGCAGAGAAATCAGAATTAATGTTTCTAATCCAGTGGCCCTTCCTCAGAACGGATGGTAGCCCTGAAAATGTTGATTAATATACAGCAGAGGTTGAATACTTGTTAGTGGAAACTGTTAGTATCTAACAATAGGGTGTGAGTAATGAAAGGCCACGTGAGAACTAGGCCTGGTGTCTGGGTCGGGAGCATTGAGGAGTTCAGTCCCTAAAATTATTGACCATTATTTTGAGTCTGAATGGCTGCAGGGTCCACCCGCGGAAAATGAGGTGTTGTTCTACCAGCTTGCGTTGAAATATCCTGGAATACTGCAGCAAGCCTGACGCAGAGATATTGGACAGGGAACAGGATGGGGTTTTAAACTGGCAGGCAACTGGAAACTCAGGGTTTTTTGAAAGGTACAGCTTGGATATTCTGTGAAGTCGTCAACCCAGTCTACCTTTAGATTCCCCAATGTAGAGCAGACCACAATGTGAGCAGCGAATGTAGCAGACCAGATTGTGGGAAATGTTTGGAGGATGCTGCTTCACCTGAAAGATATTTTTAGCCATTGGATAGTGAAGAGGGAGGAGGTAATTAGGAAAGTGTAACACCTCCGCCAGGGGAAAGTGAGGAGTACCAATGATGGGGGCTGGGGGGTGGGGTGGGGTGGGGAGGGGGGTAGGTGTGTGCAGTGAATAATGAGCGGACCAGGGTGTCCTGGAGGAAATGGTCACTTCAGAAGGTGCAAACGGGAGAGGAGACAAATATATGTCTGGTGGTGGCATCTCGCTGGAGGTGGGGGAATGCGGACTGATGATCTTCTGCATGTGAATGCTGGTGGGATGGTAGGTAAGGACAAGGAGAACTCTTACACTGTTGCAGGAGGGAGGAGAGAGGGTGAGGGTAGAAGTGCAGCAGGTGGGTCAGAACTGGTTGAGAGCCCTGTCGATAACAGAGCTGGAGAATTCTCGGTTGAGGAAGAAGGTGGACATTTCAGAGGCCACATTTTTGAAATTGTCATCATCAGAACCAATGCGGTCGAGATGGTGGAACTGGGGAAATGGAATGGAGTCTTTGGAGGAAACAGGGTGTGAGGATGTGTACTCTAGGTATCTGTGGGAGTCGGTGGGTTAATACTGGATATCAGTGACAGGTCTATCCACAGAAATAGAAGCAGAGATGTCGAGGAATGGAAGGGAAGAGTCAGAGGTATACCAGGTGAAAGTGAGGGAGGGGTGCAAATTAGAAACGATGAACTTTTCCAATTCTGAACAAGAGAGAGGAGCAGCAGCTACGTAGCTACGTATCTACGTATCAGAGAAAGTGTTGTGGATGAGGTCTGAAATAGAACTGGAACAAGGAATGGTCTACGTACCCCATGAAGGAGCAGGTATGACATGGGCCCACGTATGTATCGATGCACCTCCTCTGTATGGCAGGAGCAGGCTGAAGCAATGGGTCTGCATGGGCAGTTCTGTTTGTGGAATTTCAGGAGTAGATAATAGCAGACTCTGCTATCAGAGGACCATCAGCTTCTGTACTGTTAGGTGGGGGTGAGTGGGGAGGGGAGGGGAGGGGCGAGTGGGTGGGAATCTCCAGATGAAATGTGATCAGATTTAGTTAATAAAATAGTCTGATGTGCCATGGTAGGGTTATAGAACAACAGGTGACATGTGGAGGTATCAGAAAGCTGGTATCCAGGCTCTTAAATGTAGAGGTGAGTCCACCAGACTACAGCAGCACCACCCTTATCGGCACAGGTTGAATAACATAGTCAGGGTAGGACGGAAGCATACAGCGTATAGTCTGTTGAGATGGTGATAGATTGGATAAGGTGAGGGGATACAGAGAACTTAAGACAACTAAACTCACATGGAACGTTCTCAATGAACAGATAGAGTTCAAGTAAACGGCAGAGGAATGGGTCCAGGTGGAGGGAGAGTGTTGGAGTTGGCGAAAGGGCTATGGGATGGGGAGTGGACTTTTGCCCAAAGAAATGGACACTTAGAGAAGACGGTGGAAGAGAAGTTCAGCATTATGTCGTGCCTGAAATTCATTAAAGTGGGGGCACAGAGGGATAAAGCGGAGACCTTTGCCGAGTCCAGAACATTCAGCATTAGAGCGTGGAAGATTAGGAGGGATGGTGAATACACGACAGGAGGTGGGCTTGGGGGAGGGGATGTACTCAGATTGCAGGGCATGGGTGGGGTGGCAGGTTCCAGAGGCTCATAGAGGTTGGAGCGCAGACCTGGTCGGGAAGGTAAGTGATTAGTATTTGAGTGGGTGTGTTGTAGACCCCAGGCCCTACTTCGTAGGGCCTCCCTCCCATCCTCCTCCTCTAACCTAACTTTAAAGTCCACAGGTAAGCGAATCAGTGTTATTGACTCAGTGTTCTTGTTTTGGAGACAAAGTGTACAGTCATGGCAGCGCAGGCAGTGGAATGTTCCTCCTGCAGGATGTTTGAGGTAGGGGTGACCACCGATACTCCTGCCGACTTCGTCTGCAGGAAATGCAGTCAGATCCTATTCCTCACCGAACGAGTTAGGGAAATGGAACTGGAGTTGGATGAACTGAGGATTATTCGAGAGGCTGAGAGGGTGATTGATAGAAGCTACAGGGACATAGTTACGCCAGAGAACAGAGGTAGCTGGGTAACAGTTAGAGGTGGGAAGGGGAAGAAGCAGGCAGTGCAGGGTTCCCCTGTGGTCGTTCCCCTAAACAATAAGTATACAGCTTTGGAAACTGTTCGGGGGGACAGCCTTGCAGGTGTAAGTTGCAGTGACGGGGTCTGTGGCGTGAGGTCTGGCTCTGAGACTCAGATAGAAAAGGGGGAGAGGAGGAGAGCGCTAGTTATAGGAGACTCTCTAGTTAGAGGGACGGACAGGCGGCTCTGTGGACATGGGCGAGACTCTCGGATGGTTTGTTGCCTCCCGGGTGCCAGGGTCCAAGACGTCTTGGACCGTGTCTTCAGAATCGTTAAGTGGGAGGGTGTGCAGCCAGAAGTCGTGGTACACATTGGCACCAACGACATAGGTAGGAAGAGGGCTGGGGAGGTCATTCAAGAGCTCAGGGAGTTAGGCTGGAAGCTAAAAGCTAGGACAGACAGAGTCGTCATCTCTGGGTTGTTGCCGGTGCCACGTGACAGTGAGGCAAGGAATAGGGAGAGAGTGCAGTTGAACACGTGGCTGCAAGGATGGTGAAGGAGAGAGGGCTTCAGGTATTTGGACAATTGGACTGCATTCTGGGGAAGGTGGGACCCGTACAAACAGGACGGGTTGCACCTGAACCAGAAGAGCACCAATATCCTGGGGGGTAGGTTTGCTAGCACTCTTCAGGGGGAGGGTTTAAACTAATTTGGCAGGGGGATGGGATCCGGACTTGTAGACAAGCAAGTAAGCTAGCTGTTTGTCAGGATGTCCAAGAATGTAGGGAGGCTGTGGAGAAGGTATCATTGACAGGGAATACTTGCGGACACAGAGATGGGCTCAAGTGCGTATACTTGAAGCAAGGAGTCTCAGAAATAAGGTGGGTGAACTTAAGGCGTGGATCGGTACCTGGGACTACAATGCTGTGGCCATCATGGAAACGTGGATAGATGAGGGACAGGAATGGTTGTTGGAGGTTCCTGGTTACAGATGTTTCAGTAAGATTAGGGAGGGTGGTAAAAAAAGGAGGGGGATGGCATTGCTAATTAGAAATGGTATAACGGCTGCAGAAAGGAAGTTTGAGGGGGATCTGCCTTTGGAGGTAGTATGGGCTGAAGTCAGAAATAGGAAAGGTGCAGTCACCTTGTTGGGTGTTTACTATAGGCCCCCCAATAGCAGCAGAGATGTGGAGAAACAGATTGGGAAACAGATTTTGGAAAGGTGCAGAAGCCACAGGGTCGTAGTCATGGGAGACTTCAACTTCCCAAATATTGATTGGAAGCTCTTTAGATCAAGTAGATTGGATGGGGCGGTGTTTGTGCAGTGTGTCCAGGAAGCTTTTCTAACTCAGTATGTAGATTGTCCAACCAGAGGGGAGGCCATATTGGATTTGGTACTCGGTAATGAACCGGGACAAGTGATCGGCTTGTTAGTGGGTGAACATTTGGTGATGGTGACCACAATTCTGTGACTTTCACCTTGGTTATGGAGAGAGATAGGTGCGCACAACAGGGTAGATTTTAAAATTGGGGGAAGGGAAATTACGATGCTGTAAGACAGGATTTGAGGAGCATAAGTTAGGAGCATAGGCTGTCAGGGAAGGATGTGGTGGAAATGTGGAACTTTTTCAAGGAGCAGATACGACGTGTCCTTGATATGTATGTACCTATCAGGCAGGAAAGAAATGGTCGTGTGAGGGAGCCTTGGTTGACGAGGGAGGTTGAATGTCTAGGAAAGAGGAAGAAGGAGGCTTACATAAGGTTGAGGAAACAGGGTTCGAACACAGCAGTGGAGGGATACAGGATAGCCAGAAGGGACCTGAAGAAAGGGATTAGGAGAGCTAAGAGAGGGCATGAAAAATCCTTGGCGGATAGAATCAAGGATAACCCCAAGGCATTTTATGCGTATGTGAGAAACATGAGAATGACGAGAACGAGAGTAGGTCCGATCAAGGACAGTAGTGGGAGATTGTGTATTGAGTCGGAGGAGATAGGAGAGGTGTTGAACGAGTACTTTTCTTCAGTATTTACGTACGAGAGGGACCGTATTGTTGAAGAGGAGAGTGTGAAACGGACTGGTAAGCTAGAAGAGATACTTGTTAGGAAGGAAGATGTATTGGACATTTTGAACAACTTGAGGATAGACAAGTCCCCCGGGCCTGACGGGATATATCCTAGGATTATGTGGGAAGCAAGAGAGGAAATAGCAGTACCGTTGGCAATGATCTTTTCGTCTTCACTGTCAACGGGGGTGGTACCAGGGGACTGGAGAGTAGCGAATGTTGTGCCCCTGTTCAAAAAAGGGAATAGGGATAACCCCGGGAATTACAGGCCAGTTAGTCTTAATTCAGTGGTAGGCAAAATAATGGAAAGGATACTGAGGGATAGGATTTATGAGTATCTGGAAAGACACTGCTTGATTAGGGACAGCCAGCCCGGATTTGTGAAGGGTAGGTCTTGCCTTGCAAGTTTTATTGAATTCTTTGAGGAGGTGACCAAACATGTGGATGAGGGTAGAGCAGTGGATGCAGTGTACATGGATTTTAGTAAGGCATTTGATAAGGTTCCCCATGGTAGGCTTATGCGGAAAGTCAGGAGGCATGGGATAGAGGGAAATTTGGCCAATTGGATCGAAAACTGGCTAACCAGTCGAAGTCAGAGAGTGGTGGTAGCTTGTAAATATTCAGCCTGGAGCCCAGTTACAAGTGGAGTTCCGCAGGGATCAGTTCTGGGTCCTCTGCTGTTTGAAATTTTTATTAGTGATTTGAATGAGGGAGTCGAAGGGTGGGTCAGTAAATTTGCAGATGATACGAAGATTGGTGGAGTTGTGGACAGTGAGGAGGGCTGTTGTCGGCTGCAAAGTGACTTAGATATGATGCAGAGCTGGGCTGAGGAATGGCAGATGGAGTTCAACCTGCCAAGTGTGAGGTTGTCCATTTTTGAAGAACAAATAAGAATGCGGAATATAGGGTTAACGGTAGGGTTCGTAGTCAGGTGGAGGAACAGAGGGATCTTAGGGTCTATGTACATAGATCTTTGAAAGTTGCCACTCAGGTGGATAGAGCTTGTAAGAAGGCCTATGGTGTATTAGCGTTCATTAGCAGAGGGATTGAATTCAAGAGTCGTGAGGTGATGTTGCGGCTGTACAGGACTTTGGTTAGGCCACATTTGGAGTACTGTGTGCAGTTCTGGTTGCCTCACTTTAGGAAAGATTTGGAGAGGGTGCAGAGAAGATTTACCAGGATGTTGCCTGGAATGGAGAATAGGTCGTACGAGGACAGGTTGAGAGTTCTCGGCCTTTTTTCGTTCGAACGGCGAAGGATGAGGGGTGACTTGATAGAGGTTTATTAGATGATCAGAGGAATAGATAGAGTAGACAGTCAGAAACATTTTCCCCAGTACAACAGAGTGTTACAAGGGTACATAAATTTAAGGTGAAGGGTGGAAGGTATAGGGGAGATGTCAGGGGTGGGTTCTTTACCCAGAGAGTGGTGGGGGCATGGAATGCGCTGCCCGTGGGAGTGGTAGAGTCAGAATCATTGACGACCTTTAAGTGGCAATTGGATAGGTACATGGATGGATGCTTAATCTAGGATAGATGTTCGGCACAACATCGTGGGCCGAAGGGCCTGTTCTGTGCTGTATTGTTCTATGTTCTATGTTCTATAGGCATTTCTAAGTTACTCCATCTTGTGGGCCTCGTATATCTGCTGAGCATGGCGAATGAGCTGGAGAATAAAGTAGAACTGGGGAATGGTGCAGCCTTGAGCCAATGTGATGTGATGCTGTTAGACAGAGAAAATGTTGATCTCAGTGGCAATGGCACCGCACGACCAGTCCTCAGAAAGTAAGTGATTGAAAATAATCGGAATCATTATCTTATTGTAAACTTCTGATTTCATTGGGGTGACACTCAACCAGCAAGATCTTACTTTTCTGAGACTTTAGACCAAACTGTGAAAACTGATGTACCTTCATGTTATTAATAAGACAAATCTATCCATGGTTTTGGAAGGCACTAGCAAGGGCAGAGTTTATTTGTCATTCCCAATAACGCTAGGGAAGGTGTCATTATTCATTGAGGAACTTACCAGCACAGAATTTCCTCCGATTCCCGTTAACCGCAGTTTCCTGAGGATCAATAATGCTACATGAGTCAAATACTACTTTGATAGCACCTCAACTGACATTGGAAAATCAGTTGAAATACTAAAGAGAAAAATGGTAGAACACGGCATACTTGAACAATATAGTCACTGTCCTCGCAACGTTTAAGGACAAACAGATGCATGGACTTCTGATTCTGAGGAGAGGTTTGTCCAATTAGTGATGAGGCTGTTTGGTGAAGCGCTGTGACAGAGAGACAGAAAAAAAGTTCACTCTCTATGGGGAAAAAACACCCTATCCACGGTACATTACACAGTGACAGATATGCACTATTGTCTGTTCATATTGGGCATTGAACATCTCAAACTCATCATTCACTGATGACCAATAGCAGCACAGAAGCCAGCAGTTCCCATCACCCCAGTGGAAAGCTAAAAGGGCAAGGGATGGCCAGTGGAAGTGGGAGTAACTAGGGAACTGGTTTAACTTTCATTGGGATTGGCAGAAGAAAGATGATTGATCAGGTAATCTCACAAACTTAAAAAAAAGCCTTTGGATATGCACTTGGTGATGCAGGCTCGCATTTTCATTCAATTATTCTATGTGGTGGCAGCTACGAACACTCAGATATATTCTGAAGCAATAACTAATGGCTGTTCCTAGTTTGTTCCATTGACTGTACTCAGTAAGTGAGCCTCCAGTGAAGTGCTGGTGTTATCTCTCACTTTCTATTTCAATGTTTCGGTTTCCTTGAGTTGGTAATGTAATTTCCGGTATCGATGATGTCATTTCCTGCCGTCTTTCTCACAGGATGGTAGATGGAGTCAAAATTGATGTGTTTGTTGATGGAGTTCCGGTTGGAATGCCATGTTTCCAGGAATTCTTGTGATTGTCTCTGTTTGGCCTGTCCTAGGATGGATATGCAGACCTAGTCAAAGTGGCATACTTCCTCATCAGTACGTAAAACATTCGGATTGTGATCATGTCTTTTGTAGCTAGTTGATGTTCATATATGCTGGAGACTAATTTTCTGCTTGTTTTTTCGTTGTAGTGTTTGTTAAAGTTCTTTCAAGACTTATTGTTCCTGGAGCAGTACAGGCAAAGATGTGAATTTATTGTGGTGCTCAAAAAAATGAAAAAAGTTGCAGAGTAGAAAAGTAATACTCTATTAGTAGGCATTATAGCATCAAGGAATTCTAATTTCAAGGTTGTCAGCAAAAGAGCTAGAAGTGAAATAAGGATAAACGTCTTTATTTAGAGAGTTGTTACGATTTGGAATTGACTGGTTGGGAAAGTTGTGGATGAAGATTCAAAAGAGAACTGGATATATATTTGGAAATTATTTATTTAACGCACAACAGAGAGAGGGCTGGCAAATGGGAGGTGCTTGGAAGATATTTTTGGAGCTGATGCATACATAATGGCGAATGGTTTCCTCCTGTACTTTAAAGTTTTGTACTGTATCATGTGTCAGCTGTGAGTAAAAGTCAGTATCCAATTATTTCACTGTGTAAATGCTCGCAAGTATCTGATTAGTTGGTGCAGCATAAGCATTTAAAATGCAAGTATTGCAAGGTCAGTTTCATTATGATGTCTAATTATTACTCAGAACATGAATATTTTACATGTTGTATTCCCATTACTAAAACAAATATATCATTGCTTTGTCACAAAACTCTTTGGAAAGCTTTGACTTTTCACTGACACAATATTATGTTTGTTGCTTTTTTTTCACTCTCCACGTTTCATATCTAACGCCATTCATTCTAAAAATTGGAAGTTTTCAAATTATTTTTCACTAAAATTTGATAACACAAATAATTTATTTAGTTTAATGTTCACAGTCCATGGTGAATTATTGCAATTTTTAAATTGCTGGCAAATACCTGAAGATCGTACATTTCAGTGAGAAATTAAACTGATTGTTTATATATAACTGTATAAGAACGCTAATTCTAATTGTATGTTCAATCGTTTGCTCACTCTGAACATGTAGTCATTCAGAAGCCAACCACTTTAAAAATATTGGAGTGGCAAAACATTGCTTTGAATCCTGACATTGAATGTCTAATTCTGATCACCACAAGTGTTATGTTCTTTCTTCGATAAAATAAAATGTACATGCTTTATTTCTGTGTTAGAAAATCTTGACAGGAGTTTATATTTTAGTTCCATAAATATAGAATTAACAGAATTGATTGAAGTGATTATAGTTCAGTTGAATGATTATCCTTCACATTTTATTTTTGACCAATTCATGAAATCTCGCAAACATCCGACTATTGTTCGGCTCAGTAAAGTCACCACCTTGCAATGAGCTCTGCTGAAAATTGCTTCCAATAGATCTGAAATCATTTACACTGTTATTGGACCTCACAGCTGCATTAGATACACAGAGACTCAGTTGCCTTTTCCAAAATCTGTACATTGAGTTTCTAACCTGGTTCAGGGCAGTCAGTCAAACATTACTTCGAAACAAATAATTTGGAATCCACCTTGGGCAGAGGGAGAACCAGCCAACAGACCATCATTGGTCTCAGTGTAGGTACAAACGTTGTCCAGGTTAAATACTAATGGCTGACCAGCAATCAAGTTTTCAAATTCATCTTCAGCCAGAGCCTGGCCCAGAGAGCAGACGTGTTGACATGGAGAGCCAGAATCACACCATACGAATTACCTATGGTGATGAAATCTGACCTGCCTCCAAGATTCCATACACCTGCACCCCGGCTGAAGACGTTAACAAGTTGAAAATCTATTGCAGTGCCTTGTGCCTCACAAAGAAACCTCTAAATCCAATCCAATAAATGTCACCTTCACATTCTCCAGTATCAAAATAAAATTGTACATCTCTGTGAATGGTCAGAGATTACTACATGGATCACACAGTAGAATGTATATGAAGTAGCCAGCAGCAAACAGCAATGCAAAAATCACATTAATAACTGAACTTGGCGGATTCTGTCTGTTCTAAGTAACCACACACATTATACTGGCTTTCAGGTGATTGTAACAATGCACACCAAACTGGAGGTTTTGGCCTTACACCCCTCCAAAGCTTCCTGATCTCACACACATCACTCCCTCACACATTCAACAATTGATGACAATCCACAAGCTGGGTGAAACTGGAAACACAGTACAGTGCAGCACTGTACAGGCCCTTCGGTCTTTGATGTTCTGTCGACCTTTGATGCTACTCTAAGATCGAACTAACCTACATACCTTTGATTATACTATCATTCATGTGCCTATCCAATTATATATCCCTAATATAGTTGATATTACTACAACTACTGGCTGTTCATTGCACACACCCACCACTGTCTGTGTAAAGAACCTTCGTCTGACATCTCCCCTAAACCTTCCTCCGATTACCTGGAAATCATACCCCGACGAGAGTCATTTCCACCCTGGGAGAAAATAAATGGCTATCCACTCTATCTATGTCTCTCATCATCTTGAACACCTCTGTCAAGTCACTTTCCATTCTTCTTCGTTCCAATGAAGAAAACACCCTAGCACCCTCAAATTTTCTTTGTACGACATGCTCTCCAGTCCAGGCAACATCTTGATAAATCTCCTCAGCACCTTCACCAAAACTTCCACATCTTTCCTATAACGAGGCAACCAGAGCTGATCACAATATTCTAAGTTGGTCTCACCAGGGCTCCATAGAGTAGCAGCATAACCCCGCAGCTGTTAAACTCTATCCCTCAGCTAATGAACACATCAAGCACATCCTTAACAACCTTATTAACCTGGGTAGCAACTTTGTGGGAGCTATGTAATGAACCATATGATCCCCCTGTTCCTCCACAATGGAAGAATCCTGCCTTTTTACCCTGAATTCTACATTCAAATTCGATCTTCCAAAATGAATCGTATCCCACTTTCCATATTGAACACCATCTGCCACTTCGCAGCTGGGTATTGCATCCTGTCAATGTTCCTGTTGCAAACTACAACAGCCCTCCTCTCTATCCACAGTTCCACCAATCTGTGTTACATCATCAAACTGACGCACCTACCCTTCCACTTCGTCATCCAAGTTATTTATCAAAATCACAAACAGCAGAGGTCCCAGAACCGATCCTTATGGAACACCACTGCTCACCTAGTTCCACACGGAATAATTCCCATTTACAACCACCCTCTGTATTCTATGGGTTAGCCAATTCTGTATCCAGACAGATAGGTCTCCCTGTATAACATGCCTCCTTACATTCTGAATGAAACTACCACGGGGAAGTTTATCAAACACCTTGTTAAAATCCATGCACTCCGCATTCACTGCTCTACCTTCTTCAGTGTGTTTAATCCCATCCTCAAATAATCCAATAAGAGCTGTGAGGTATGATTTGCCCCTCATAAATCCATGCTGACTATTTCTAATCAAACCCTGTTTTTCCAGAATCCTCTCCAATAGTTTGCCCAATACTGATGTAAGACTGACTGGTCTGTCATTCTCAGGAAAATCCCTGTTTCTTTGCCTGAACAAGGGATTACATTTGCCACCCTCCAATCAACCGACGCTCCTCCAAAGGAGAGTGAAGGCGCAAAGGCACAGAAATCTCTTCCCTCTCTTCCTGTAGTAACCTAGAGTGTTTCCCGTCTGGCCGAGGGATTTATCTATCCTTGTGTTTGGACTTCAAACAGTCTGTATTTCACCTCAACGTTTTACTCCCTGTCCAACCAAATGATTGACTGCTTTCCATTTCAGAGCTCGGCACAGTGCTGCCTTCCTGAGCAAGTATGGTTCCCAATATCCTGTGTATTATGGAATGGAAAACATGGGAAGCTTTGACTCTGCTGCTCCTCCGATGCAGCCTGACTGCTGTGCTTTTCCAGCGCCACAGTTTTCGACTCTGATCACCAGTCCTCACTTTCTCCATCACTGAGGGCTGTCCCCTCTGCACACTGAACAGGAAACTAATTAGCAGAAACACGTGGTATCTGGAGCTGACTTTCAAATTCAACAAATATTCATTCAGTCCCAGAGCTACAGTTTTGGTTCATGAATTGGACAGATTGATAACGAACAGTGAATGACTGAAGAACTCCGAGGTACAGAGTATTCCAGGTGATATATTCCAGGTTGGATGTGCTTTACCTTGATGCTGGTAATATTATCAGACAGACAGATATGATAAGGAAACGAGGTGACATGTGGAAGAGTGACATTTTTGCTATTACAGAGATGTGTTGGAGGGAGGTCGGGGCTAACAACTCAATATTCTGTGGTACCAGAACAAGAGTCAGGACAGAAGAGAGAGTAAAAGAGGAGTTAGTGTTGCCTTATTAAATATGGAGTTAGTTACTGGCGTAAGAAGGGACGATATCTTGAAAGGATCTTCTAAAGAGACTTGGTGTTTAGAGGTCAGGATCAAAACCATGACAGAAACACTGCTAGGGATATATTATAGACCCCCAGAAAAAGGAAAGTACGGGTGCAGGTATATAACCAAGTTATTGAGGTGTGTAAAACAATAATATGATAGTTATATTCAAGCATTTCAATTCCAAACATTCATTCGGTCCGTGATAAATTTTTAAGAGGGGCAGGTGTTTTGAAATTTATTCCAGAGAGCTTCTTATATCAACATCGAACAGATACAACAATTGGCAGTGCAGTGCTGGGCCTCACTGTGGGGAACGAAGCCTTTCGGCTGTTCCTGGCAGAAGTGGGAGAGCATTATAGGAGCAGTGAACGTGATATCACGCATTTTGACTTTGCAAATGAAAAGACCCCAAAAATGTTAGAAAAATAAGACCTTTTTGCATTGGGGAGACAGATTTTATGGAAAACAATGACATGATCTTGCCAAAGTGCAGTTGCTTCTGAGTGAAACTGTAGCAGATCAAGGTGGGGCGGGGGTTGGGGGAATCATTTGTTTTAAATTGAATTGATGACAGTGTCGGCCCAGCATGTTACACCGAAGATAAAATTTAGGAACACAAACACAGTGAACCTCAGATGTCGACACAAATTCCGAACAGGATGAAAAGGGAAAGAGAAGCTTAAATCTGGTACCAAGTGAGCAGATCAATGAAGGTCCTAAAAGAATATAGCAAGTGGAGGGCTAAACTTAAAAAAGTCAGTGGAAGAGCAGAAGGAGGGATGATAAAACTTTAGCGGGTAAGATTAGCAAGAATCCACAGTCATTATTTTTGGTGTAATAAGAGGAAGAAGATAACGCGGGAAAGAATTGGAGTATTCGAGACTAAGGGGACAGCCTGTTCAGAAAGCCAGAGAATATGTTAAACACATCCTACGAATCAGTCTTCAGTTTGGAGAAGCAGTTCCTGGATTCAGGGAGAGTGACCATTTGACCCTTGAGCAAATTGACACAGGAGCTGAGGAAGTGTTGGAATTTTATGCAAGATGGAGTGGGTAAATCACCAGATTAAAGACCACCAAGTCTCACATCAGTGAGAGGGAAACAATTGTAGAAAATTCGGAGGACTGTTGAGGCTGGATCATTAAATATCTTCAAGGCTGAGACAGACAGATTTTTATACAAGCGTTATGTGGAAATCACAGGAAAGTGGAATGGGGGATTAAAAAAATAAATATAACCTAATCGAAGGAAAACAGACTCAGTGAGTGGATAGACATATTGTTGCCCCGACGTGTCATGGTGTTCTTTTCCAATAACCCTGTATTCACAAGAACATCAACCTCTCTCACTATGGAGTGAGACACAGTTTGGAATGCAATCGAGGGATTCAAGGAAGTCATAAACGCAATACAAATGGACAGAAAGTACGAGAGGACTGCAATAACACGGATTGCCTGTTAGGGTGAGGATTTGCATCGAACACAATCACCACTATCAGAAGAAAGACCTCAGCAAGACACCCTCCAAGGTCAAGAGCAGACCTGCACTGGGGAGCAGGTAGTCTGGGGCCAGGTGTCAAGGAGTGCTGAAGACCTAATCACCACATCACTGTGGTGTCTCCTTCCTTCCCTGACCAAGATTAAATGTGGAGGGGTAGGGAGACATGCCGTTGTAGCAGAGTAAGCAGGAAGGCTTTGACATGAGAGGCTTCGGACAGCTCAGCTCAGCAAAATGTACAGGGAAACTCAAATAAAGTCCATTTAACTTTATTGTTACAGCAGTCGAGATGGCATTTAGGGCAGTCACACGCTCCTCTTTTGAGATGTGGTAGCTCAGGGAGATTTCCACCATCCTTGATGGCTACACGTGTGGGCACTGCACCCAGCTTCAGCTCCTGGGAGACCGTGTTAGGGAGCGACGCTGGGCGGCAAGGTGGGTCATAGGTTAGCACAGCTACCTCAGTGACCAGGGTTCAAATCCTGCCTCGGGAAACTGTCTGTGTGGAGTTTGCACATTCTCCCCCTGTCTGCAATGGTTTTCTTTGGGTGCTGCGGTTTCCTCCCACAGTCCAAAGATGTGCAGGTTTGGTGAATTGGTCATGCTTAATTACCCGTAGTGTTGCGTGTAGGGGAGTGGGTCTGGGTGGGCTGCTCTTCGGTGGGTCGGTTCGAACTTGTTGGCCGAAGGCCTGTTTACACGCTGGAGGTAATCTAATCTAGGATGCACTGAGGGTCATCCGAGATACTGACAAATTCATAGACACGCCCCAGTTATGTTTCTTTAATGACTGTAATATTCCAGTCCAAAGTTCATCGTCCTGAGTTCATTAGCCTTATATGTCAGTCCTGTTCTATTTAAATGAACAAAATTTAATCCAACAGGCGTTCCTTGCTTCCTGTCATGTTCCAGGCAGAGAGTAGATGGGCGACCACCATGAATGGCAAAGGAAGTAGGCAGGGATTGCAGGAATCCTCTGTGGCTCTTACCGTCGAAAACAAGTAGACCATTTTGGATTGTTGGGAGCGATGTCTG
Organism: Hemiscyllium ocellatum; assembly: GCF_020745735.1. Classification (NCBI taxonomy): domain Eukaryota; kingdom Metazoa; phylum Chordata; class Chondrichthyes; order Orectolobiformes; family Hemiscylliidae; genus Hemiscyllium; species Hemiscyllium ocellatum. The sequence continues at coordinate 2,590,879 of NW_026869294.1, read as the reverse complement.
TTCAGGGGAAAGCAGCAGCTGCCAGGTTGGTGGTACGGCCACTGGCTCTTGGGCATAGCTGGAAAGGGTAAAGGTAAACAGGGCGTTAAAGTTAAGAGGGTCGATTGTTAATGGGACAGATCAGAGATTCTGTGGTCACAAACAGGAATCCAGGATTGTGCGTTACCTCCCATGTGCTAGGGTTCAGGATGTCTCCAAGTGGCTGCAGAACATTCTCAAGGGGGAGGGTGAGCAGAAGAAATCATTATGCACATTGGCACAAATGATATCTGTAGAAATAGGGATGAGGTACTGCAGTGTAATTGCAGAGAGCTAGGAGAATCATTCTTTAAAAATACCTTGACAGTGATAATTCCTGAGAGGGAGATTAACGTCAGAGACTTGCACTGAAGGGGATTCCAATATCTTGGCGGCCAGTTTTGCTCGGGTTACAAGGGAGGGTTTAAAGTAGATTGGCAAGTGGTCATACCCTCAAGAGCAGGGAGCCAGGTGGAAGGAGATACAGTAATCAGAAATAGTAAGGTTAGGCTGGAAAACGACAGAGAGAAAGTAATGCATTTTGGATTAAATTGCATCTGTTTCAATGCACGAAGGCTGACAGGTAAGGCCGATGAACTCAGGGTGTGGATATGTAGGTGGGACTGGGATATTATAGCCATTACAGAAATATGGCTAAGTGATGGAAAGGACTGACAGCTTAATGTGCTAGAGAACAGGTGCTTTAGGTGAGACAGAGATGTTGGAAGGAGGGGAGGGGGAGTTGCATTTCTGATTAAGGGGAGTATCACAGCAGTAATCAGAGATAAAATAACTGATGGATCACCCAATGAGGCTTTGTGGGTGGAATTAAGAAATAGGAATGGAATGGTGAGGTGTTGGGGTTAATATAGGCCCCCAAAAAGTTAACAGGAATGAGAGTGACAAATACGCAGGTAGAGAGGGGAGACCTGCAGGAGCAATAGGGTTATCATACTAGGGGATTTTAATTTTTCCAATAGAGACTGGAACGGCCAGAGCATTAAGGGATTTGATGAGATAGAATCAGTTAAATGCATCAGGAAAGATTCCTCAAGCAGTATAAAGAAACTCGAAGTTTTCTTAGGAACTCGGTCTGGACAGGTGACTGAATTAATAGTGGAGGAGCACTTTGGGACCAGTAATCATAGTTCTATTAGTTTTCATATAGTTATGGAGAGGGACAAATCTTGTCAACAGATTCATGTTCGAACTTAGGGCTTGGCTCAGGTACAGGCAGCTGGGATCAAGGGAATCCCTGGAGATATATAACAGATACAGGAGTTCACTGAAGAAAGAAATCAGTCGGGTGAATAGGGGGCAAGAAAGAGCCTTGGCTGAGAAGATTAGGATGAATCCAAAAAGGTACTTAAATACATTAAAAGAAAAAGCAATAATTGGAGAGAAAATAGGACCCATCGAAGACCAATGTGGACAAGTATGTGTGGAACTATAAAAGATGGGTGAAATCCTCAACGAATATTTCTACTCTATGTTTACAGTGGAGAAAGACATGATGACTTCAGAACTTGAGGAAGTTAGTAGTGATATCTTAGGGACAATCCATATCATAGTAGAGGAGATTTGGACGTACTAGAATGTTTGAAAGTGGATAAGTCTCATGGTCCTTACCCGACATATCCAAGAACACCTCAAGTGGCTCCAGAAGGATTTCCGGCGACCCTGGACTATAATGTTGACCATCACTGACCACGGTGGACGTCCAGGAAGACTGGAGGGTAGCAAATACCATGCCCTTATTCAAGGAGGACTGCAAAAAAAAGCCTTGGAACTACAGACCAGTAGGCTTAACATCCGTGGTCGGTAAGTTACTTGAGAAGGTTCTGAGGGATAAGATGTACATGCATTTAGAAAGACAGGCTTTGATTAGGAAGAGTAAGTGTGGCTTTGTGCGAGGAAGTTTGTGCTTTACAATTTTCTTAATGTAATTGGATGATGTGACCAGGAAGATTGTCTTGGGTAGGGCAGTAGATGTTGAAACATGTGATGTTGGAAAAGCACAGCAGGTCAGGCTGCATTTTAGGGGCAAGAGAATCTATGTTTCGGACATAAGCCCTTTATCAGGAACGTCCAATATGTCGATTCTCCTGTTCCTCTGATGCTGCCTGACCTGCGGTGTTTTTTCAGTGCCACACTTTTCGACACTAATCTCCAGCATTTGTAGAGCTCACTTTCTACAAGATTTAGTCAATATGGATTTCAGTTACAGCAGAACGGAAAGAGGCCTTTCAACATCTGGAGCTTGATGTACACTTACAGGAGTAGGCCAATAAACCCCTCGGGCCTATAAAACTGTAACCAGATCATGCAGAACTAGTATCGGTTACACAGCAACAGGATCAGTCTATTCAGTTACTTGAAGTAGGTAACACAGGAAATTGAAGAGGAAACAAAGTGACTGGACTATGGAGTATACTGGAATAAAACCAGGCTACATAGCCCATCAGACCTGCCATTACATTCAGTAAGTCAGGGCCGATCTTCACTCGGCCGCAATTCCTCTTTTATGCCCAATTCTTTGTGGCCCTCAACTGTCTGACGGGTCAAAATCCATTGACACCCACTCACACCCCCCAAACATTTCAGTGATTTGGCCTCCCCAACTGTCTGGTGCCAACTCTCACTACTCGCTGAGAGAAGGAAACACTCCCCACACATATACCTTGGCCTATTGAAATGGATAGAAGATATGAACACAGCGTAAAATGACTGGCTCTGATATCATGGCAGTATTTGATTGAGCGAGATGTCAAGGAGATTGAACAAAATTGAACTTGATGGGAATCAGTTGTAAACTCCCCACTGGTTGAACATTCAGAACACAATGTGGCTGCTGGACATCAATCCTCCCAGTCCTGGATATCTCTGTGGGCAATCCTCAGGGTAGCTTCTTCGGCATAAACATCATCAGCTGCTTCATCAATATCTTTACCTCTGTCATACGATCAGAGGTGGGGATGTTCTGTGAAGATTATACAATGTTCAGAATAATGAGTCACCTCCTAAGGTACTCAGGTATCAAATCTGGACAACATTCAAGCTTGTGCTCTTAATGTATAGGTAACATTGATCAAAAGCACTGCTGGGCACTAAACATTTCCATGGTTAAAAGAAAGAGGAACTCCTTCAGCAACTCTAGCTGGTTTCACAGTAATATAAGAAAGCCATTCAGCCCATCTGATCTGTTGGATAACAAGAGGCGCAATGCGTTAACTCACTCCTGCCTATTACACAAGAAGACAATTTTTAAAAAACAGTAGATGTTGGAATCCAAAATACATACGCAGGAAGCTGGAAGAACAAATTAAGCAAGGCAGCAACAAGACGTTGAGAAGTGAACGCTTTGGATATAACCATTCGTCAGGACTGTGGATGGGAGTAAGGGAGTCTATAGATAAAGTGGCCGGTGAGGGAGGAGGAGGCAGAGTGGCGAGGTGGGGGATAAGTGAACACAGATCAAAGGTATCAGCGGGTTGGTGATGGGATGGCTGAGTCCAGTTGGTAGGTAGCTTGACAAAAGCTTGCTCAGAGGAATGGAAGGGAGGGGAGAGTCTGGGGAGGGAGTCAGGGGATTGGAAGGGAGGTTATTTGCAATTGGAGAATTCAATGTTGAGTCCCCGGGGTGTAGGCTACACAGGAGACAGATGAGATCTTGTTCTTCCAAATCATGGTTTGGTTCGTCCTCATGGAGGACGCCAAGGATGGCCATGCTGGAAAAGGACTGAGAAAGAGAATTGAAATAGGAGTAATTTAGTTAGGATGACTACTACATTTTAAAACAGACAAAAACTTTATTCATAAAATTACACAATGAAACACAAAGATCAAAATAAAGAATCACACCAGAATTCAACCTATTCAACTAGACTTAATTATGCTGTTCCGAGCATACACAACTGTCCCAATAATCAAACTCCCAATAAAAACCAGTACAAACGGAACATATACTTCCAGGTTGAAATTGAAGGTCAGGAAAGAGAGAGAGTTTCCACACAGCTCCCAGATGAACTTCCCAGGTCAAAACTCAACTGAAAACTGCTCAGGGTAAAGAATGAGGTCTGCAGATGCTGGAGATCATAGCTGAAAATGTGTTGCTGGTTAAAGCACAGCAGGTTAGGCAGCATCCAAGGAATAGGAAATACGACGTTTCGGGCATAAGCCCTTCATCAGGAATGAGGAGAGTGTGCCAAGCAGGCTAAGATAAAAGGTAGGGAGGAGGGACTTGGGGGCGGGGCGATGGAGCCTCTGGTTCTCACCTACCACCCCACCAACCTCCGTATACAACGTATCATCCGCCGTCATTTCCGCCACCTCCAAACGGACCCCACCACCAGGGATATATTTCCCTCCCCTACCCTATCAGCGTTCCGCAAAGACCACTTCCTTCGTGACTCCCTCGTCAGGTCCACACCCCCCACCAACCCAACCTCCACTCCCAGCACCTTCCCCTGCAACCGCAGGAAATGTAAAACTTGCGCCCACACCTCCTCCCTCACTTCCCTCCAAGGCCCCAAGGGAACCTTCCATATCCGCCACAAGTTCACCTGTACCTCCACACACATCATCTATTGCATCTGCTGGACCCGATGTGGCCTCCTCTATATTGGGGAGACGGGCCGCTTACTTGCGGAACGCTTCAGAGAACACCTCTGGGACGCCCGGACCAACCAACCCAACATCCCGTGGCTCAACACTTTAACTCTCCCTCCCATTCCACGGAGGACATGCAGGTCCTTGGACTCCTCCACCGGCAGAACATAACAACACGACGGCTGGAGGAGGAGCGCCTCATCTTCCGCCTGGGAACCCTCCAACCACAAGGAATGAACTCAGATTTCTCCAGTTTCCTCATTTCCCCTCCCCCCACCTTGTCTCAGTCGGTTCCCTCAACTCAGCACCGCCCTCCTAACCTGCAATCTTCTTCCTGACCTCTCCGCCCCCCACCCCACTCCGGCCTATCACCCTCACCTTGACCTCCTTCCACTTATCACATCTCCATTGCCCCTCCCCCAAGTCTCTCCTCCCTACCTTTTATCTTAGCCTGCTTGGCACACTCTCCTCAATCCTGATGAAGGGCTTATGCCCGAAACGTCGAAATTCCTATTCCTTGGATGCTGCCTGACCTGCTGTGCTTTAACCAGCAACACATTTGCAGCTGAAAACTGCTCAACTCAATTAAGCGCAACTAATTCAGCTAAAATAGCTCACCATTCTCTGTTCATTATACTGGTCACTTTTCAAGCATGACCACTTTGGCCTGAAGTCTCATCTGTTTCCATATAAACAAAAGGCCTCTAAAAATCCTTTTCACTTCTGTATCAAACCAGACTGATAGGAGCTTGGCCCCGTTTTATTGTCCCTGCGAAAGAAACCAAGGATAGAGTCTCCTTGTGCCAAGGAACAGCTTTTTGACAAATAATGGACTTGCTTTGTGACATGTCTACCCCCACTAAAAAAAAGAACCATCAATGCTAAAAGATGGCTGCATTTTTAACCCTTCAAACCCAGTTAGTAGTCTCAAAACAGACAGATACACTATACTAACTCTAAACATTCAAACATGCACGAACCCTTTCAAATTCAGGCCGCGGTGTACCCACCACCAAACACCTCTGTATCTCATTCGAGTCTCAATAACTCATCAGCTTTTCCGCTTTCGCGACCTTCCACATGCACAATTGTCAGATTGAATGGCTGCAATAAGAAGCTCCATCTAAACAATCTGGCATTTTTGTCCTTAGTCTTTCCCACAAATGTGTTGTGATCAGTGTATACGATTGTCTCAGATGCATTGCTGGTAATATAAACACAGTTATGGTGTAATGCCAACATTAACTTTAAAGTCTTTTTTCTCCACCGTTGAACATTTCTGTTGATGAACGTTCGACTTCCCAGAATAATACCCGATGGGCCTTTCTATTCCCCATCATCCTCCTGTAGGAACACTGGGCCAATACCCACATCACTGGCAAGGAATTGGATAATCTAGTGTAGCTCTTCTGGGAGCAGTGTTAACACAGTCTTTAGGCTGTAAAATGCCTTTTGACAGTCCACTGTCCACTGACAGTTCTTGCCCTTGACAATTTGGTGAGTAGAGCAGCCGACTGCTTAAAGTTTGGCACAAACTTTCGGTAAAATCCAGTCAATCCCATGAACCGTAGTACTGCATATTTTATTTTTTGTCGACGGTGTGAAACATTCCCCAACTACTTTCGTTTTCGTATCTCATGGGGCCATTTGTCCATGTTCAATAATGTGAACCAGGGACGTGACTTGGAGTTTCTCAAATTCACTTTTAGCTAAGTATACCACCCAGCCTGCCTTCTAAAGTTGATCGCACAAGTCCGATAAATGCTGTGAATGCTCCTTCCATGAGTGACTAAAAACCACCTGGTCATCAACATAGACCATACAGTTGGGAAATCAGGCAATGACCTTATTATCAGTCTCTGAAATGTGGCTGGATCGCTTTTCATACAAAATGCCATAATTTGAACTGTCCATTTGGTGTTATGAAAGCCGAAATTGCCTTTGCTTTTTCTGACAGAGTTCCGTGCCAGTTGCCTCTGAGCAAATCCAACTTAGAAATGTAAGTAGCTTCTCCCACTTTTTCGGCACAGTTTTCCAAACATGGAATTTGATCTGCATCAGTCTTTGTAATGGCATTGACTTTGTGATCGTCCACACATGACCGTTGGGTACCATCTGGCTTTGGTACCATGACTATATGTGAACTCCAGTCACTGTAACTCACTTCGATTTTGACATATTGGAGTGTGCGCTCTATCTCCTTCTGAACCTGTGCCAATTTTGGAGAGTCATGCCCATAAGGATGTTGCTTAATCAGAACAGCATCTCCTGTGTCTACATCATGCACAATTATGTTCGTACTTCCCAGTTTATTACCGCATATCTCTCCACAAGATAGTAAAAACTCTTTCAGGTCACTTATCTTTTCTTGTGTAAGATAACTCAATAATTTATCCCATTTTTTTGACAGCTTCCTCATTCTCCAATTTGATTTGAGGAATGTCCAATTCAGAATCCTCTGAACTTGGTTCTTCCTTCTGTGCTGTAATCATTAACACCTTCTCCTCTTGCTTTCCTTCCCTATCAAAATACCTTTTGAGAATATTGACATGACACACTCCGTGAGATCTCATCCTGTCTGGAGTCCGTATCAAATAATTCACCTCATTCAATTTATTCCCAATTTGACATTGTACGCCAAAACATGCTTTTCAAGGTTCAACTGTTACTGAAAGTAACACCAATACTTTACTCCCAATTGCAAAATTGCCAATTTATGGTTTCTGATCCACTTCCTGTTACATTGTATGCTGCAATACTTTTAAATGCTGTCTCCCCAACTCTCCAGCTCTATTTAATCGTTCCCTAAAATTTGACACATCATCCAAATGGATGGTCTCTGAATTCTGCCATTAATTTCTCCTTAACCAATGTTAATGGTCCTTTTACTTTATGCCCACAAATTAATTTAAATAGACTGATTTTGGTCGATTCATTCTGTGCATCTGTGATCACAAATAGTTCAAAAGGAATTTCCTTATCGCAATCATCTGGATAATCCTGACCATAAAACCTCAACATGGTCTTCAGTGTTTGATGCTATCTCTCTCATGTTCCCTGTGATACCAAATAGTACGCAGTAAATTTGAATTGCTTTATTCCCAAGTTATCCATCATCTCCTTGAATAGTTCGGATGTGAGGTATGATCTGTCTGCATCTCTATTGGTAGTCCATAACGAGTAAAAAAATAAGCATTTTTCTACAACTCTTTTAGCTGTGATGCTGCATAATGGGTCTGCCCCTGGAAATCTAGTCGACACATTCATTATAGTTAACAAATACTAATTTCCACTTTTTGTTTGAGGTAGGGGGCTACACAATCTATCAAAAAGACATCTGGCAAAATTCAACTACATCTTTGTGTTGTCCAGGCCAGTGAAAGTATCTTTGTATTCCAGCCTGTAATGTCCTAACCCCGAAATGATCTCCAAGTGGTAGCTCATGTGCCACTCGCAGCACTTTCTTTCTATACCCAACAGGAAAAACAATTTGAAGAATTTCTGTCCACGCTTGATCTGCTTCAATGTGCGATGATCTCCATATCCACATTAAGGTATCATTTAAGTAATAACACATAGGAATGCATTCATTCTCTTTCTTGCTAAATATTTTTGACATAACTTTTGTAACTCATCATCTTTCTGCTTAATTTAATCAAATTAGCAGAGCTAAAGAACTTTCATGTTTTCATACTTGCTCCTTCTGTTCCATTTATCTCGTCAAAAAGAAACTTTTGGATAACTCTATGTCAGCTTCTTTATCTCTGCCTTTATCCTGTTTCAACCAGTGCATTGTGATCTTCTGATGACGTAATCAGGGAAAATTCCTAGATAAACATTCTCCAGGTCTTCAGTTGCCTGCATCTTCACTGACATTTCAACTAGAGTAGGCAGCACGCCTACCAGTGAGTCAGCTTTATTATTTGCAAGGACAATTTTTATTCCTGGAGCTGAGAGTTAGGGGTCCAGTACTCCTACCACACATTCTCCGCTCTTCTCTGGACTCCATCGCCTCACTTTACATAACTGAGCACTTTTCGCCTCACTATGAATTCCTGTTCCCAGCACATTTTCTGGCAGTAGTCTCTCAAGAGTTCATGAAGCCTCACCCCTCAGCATTACAGACTGAAAATAACCTGTGTCAATTAATATTGGAACCTCCTTACCAATTACTCCTGGCCTATGTGAATAAACTTTACCCTTCCATGTAGATTTTTTTTTACGCAGATTTAGCATGTCCACTGATCATATTGTACACTCTGAGGCAGTTGCCTAACTCCCCCTATGCTTTTTGTTACTAGTTCAACGAAACTTCCAGCCTTGTCTTGTTATCCTACAGCTGGTTTTCTCCCAGATCACCAACACTGTGAATTTGTGTGGCCCACTTTATTACAATAAAAACACCATAGTATTTAAACTTCTTTGTCCCCCTCAAGGTTTTCTTTATTACCGTGGTAAATTATCCGTACATTCTACACAGTGATCTACATTTCCCTTTGCACATGAGGATATCTCTTTGCTCCAATTTCTGTCCCTCAGAGACAAGAACTGGTTCTGGAAAGCAAATCAAGTTTATGGACCAGTTCATAATCATCAGCCATTTCAGCAGCTAACCTTGCTGTTTGCACTCTCTGCTCTTCCACCTGAATTAGCACTACTTCAGATCGTGAATTTTTGAATTCCTCCAAATACTAACGTCTCTAAGGGCATTATAGCGTTGCCTGAATTTTAAAGCTCTTATCCAACTATCCAAATTAGTCTGTTTGGTCCTTAGAAACTCAGTGTAGGTTTGACCAGGATCCTCAATAGATTCCTGAAAGGTTGCCTATGTTGACTTAATTTTTTTTAATCTCTTCAGACTCCCCAGATTCCTCCTCTGACAGGGATGTGAATACCTCACCAGTCCTATCTACAAGTTTCGTATGGATCAACAAAACCCACATTGCCTCTGGCCACTTCATTTGTTGAGCCAACTTTTCAAATGAGATGAAAAGGGCATCACATTCTCTCATCAAATTGAGGCAATGCTTGAACATAAGCAAACAAATTCTCACTAGGCTGCTGACTACCAGGGGTTGCTCATCCGCACTCTCTGCCTTACTAAGCCCACCCTCAGCCGTTATCTCCAGTGTTTAACACTGACTTCCCTTTTTAATTGTCAGTTTTTGCTCTTCAAAACCTCCCTCTTTCTCTCTCCCCTGCTGGTTTCTCTTTTGCCATTCTTTCTTTTTTACTCTCTGTTCTGCTGCTCTCTCTTTTCCCCCTTCTTCTGCATTTTATTGAAAGTCAAATGTTTCATGTTGGCTGCCCTTTCCTTACGTCTCGCCGCTAACTCAAGATGTTTCATTTGCAACTGGATACTTCCCATCTAATGGTTTCTCCAGCAAGTTTAAATGACGAGCTACTGCTGTAATTACCTCTCCTTTCCTCACAGAAGCAGTCAGTTCCAATTACAAATTGGTCTCATTCACTTTTCGTAAAGTATCCAAAGTCACTGCATGCACACCGAGGAAACATTTGGCGACAGAAATTGCCATTAGTAATCGAAGCTTTGTCAACCCAGTCAAATGAATACCCGAACGAAAGACCTCCCACTCGCTGATGAAAATCTAGCAATGAACCCCCCAGTCTGTTATGGGCGAGGCTAGATCACTCAAAACATTCTTAATCAAGCAGCCCAGAGCATAACTTTGCAATTTGTTTTGGAAATTATCCAATGAAAATTACCCGGAGTAATTTAGCTAGGGTGACGACTAGATTTGAAATCAGAGAAAAACGTTATTCACAAAATTACACAATGAAACACAATGAACAGAATAATGAACACCTACAGAATTCAACTGATCCAGCTAGCCTTAATTATGCTATTCCAAATACACACAATAGTCCCAATAATCAAACTGACTTGAAATAACGTCATAATGGAATGCATGTTTCCAGGTTGAAGCTAAATGGCAGAAAAGAGACAGAGTTTCCACACAGCTCCCAGTTGAAATTCCCAGTTCAAGACTCAACTGAAAACTGCTCAGCTCAACTCAACTCAGCTAGCTCAGCTAAAAGAGCTGATAACTCCCCGTTCATTAGACAAGTCTCTTGGAAAGCATGACCACTTTGGCCTGTAGTTTCATCTGTTTACAAATAAATAAAAGGCCTCTCAAAATCCCTTTTATGTCTGTACCAAACCAGACTGATCATAGCCTGGCCCCGTTTTACAGATGCCCTGAAAAACATCAAGGACAGAGTCTACTTGAGCCAATGAACAGCTTTTAGCCAAAAAGAAGGATTGGTTTGTGACAGAAAATAGGCTAGTGTTCTGTATGGAGGTCAGAATCTGGTGGGAATGGCTAATACTGTCAGAGTGTGGCTGATGACAGTTTGGAAACAACATGACGTTCAATGCAAGGTCACACACCAACTGTACATCCAGACGGTGATAGTTCATTCAGAACCTGCAGCTCTCTCTCTCAACCAACATGGGGGCTCCATAGAGCTCTGTAAATTATCATAGAGTCATAGAATCCTATAGCACGGAGACAGGCCCATGAGCACAAACTGGTTCATGCTGATCAAAATGTCCATCCGTGCTAACCCCATTTCCCTGCGCTTGGTCCATATCCTTCTAAACCTTTTCTATCTATATATTTGTCCAAATGTGAAGGCACATATCATGGACACATGGTATATCTAATGCTATCTGTGTTTTGTTTTGGAAATAATGAGTGTTGATTGATAACATTCCAGTGTTAATGCAATCACGTTTTTATTCTTTTTGTAGCGGTACAGATTAAACTCTCATTTCCTTCACACTCTCCTCATGGTACCATCACTGCAGGGAATTGTCTGGTGAAATTCCATTACACCATCTCTCTGTAGCAAGGAGATCCATTGATTATAAATGAAAGAAAATACTGCCTCAAGTACACTCCACAACTGCAGGACGGTGTCTTCACTCTTATACTTTAATCATTTTGTAATGAACGATACGACTCATTATTGTGCTGATTACTTGCTGAGTCATAGAGTGATAGAGATGCACAACATGGAAGCAGATCCTTCGGACCGACTCATCCATGCCGAGCAGATATCCCAATCCAATCTAGTCCACCTGGTAGTACCCCACTGCTCCATAGGAATCGTGTTAGTGCTTCATGATCAAGGACATCCAGCTTCTTTTCACCAAGAGCACTTCCCATCATCTCGCCTTCTCATAAATACAAAATGAGAAGGATGGCATTTTTTGCCAATCATTTATTTGCCTTATGACGCAAGGTCACACCAACAGCAACATCACTATTGCCATTGGAGTTGATTGGAGACACTGAGGTGTCGAGTATCCAGCTGTATTATCTCTGAGTATGAATCCAGGGAATCAGGTAATTATCCAGACACCGGATCCGAATCCCACAACGGCAAAGGTTGGAAATTGAATTCAATAAAATATCAGCAATTAAGAATCAAATGAAACAAGAAAACATTGTCGATTGTCCTACCTAGCACGCTCATGCCTTTCAGGAAAGGAAATCTACGTTCTTCAGCTGGTCGGGCTTACATGTAACTCCAGACCCCCAGCAATGTGGATAACTCTCAGTTGCTGTTTGAAATGGCCAAGCCAGTTATATCACTCACTTCAAAGCCTCAAAGAGATGAAACCGCATGGACCTCAGCACTGACGACTTACACGGACTGCAGTGGGTCAGGAAGGCAGCTCACCACCACCTTCTCAAGGACAATGAAGAAAGGGAATTAAATACTGGGCCAGCATCCCATTAATAGATAAAAGAAGATGATCACACTCAGGGAAAAGAGAAAAACAGACATAAATAATGTTAAACAGGGACTTTGACATATACCTTACATGGTCATTATAATCAGTAATATGGGAAAAGGAGATACATAATTAAGGTTTAATTTCATTTTTTATGTCCATTCCAGCTGATCATCAACAATCTCTTTGCTTCTTTCTCTCTATCTCTCTCTTTCTCCATCTATTCAACTCAGTCCTTCTCCCCTTCATAACAGATATCGGTGTCACCAACATCAATCACGCTATTTCCCAACTGTGTTCAGTTCTGATGTATGATCATTCCAATCGAATTGCCAATTCTATTTTTCTCTCGACCCGAGGGGGCTGCCAAATCTGCTCAGTTTGTCTGTCACTTTCTCGTTATTTATTGTTTCTGATCTGTTGCATCATTCTTTGCTTTATTTAACCTTTAATTTTGTTATTACTTGGAATGTCTGCATCACTGACAGGGGCAGCATTTGTTGACCTAACCAAATGTCATTTACTGTGAGGTCATTCTTTCAGGCAGTACAGAACCAAGCACATTGCTGTGGCACTCACATAAATCTTAAGCCAGACCAGATAATAACGCAAGTTCTATTTAGCAAAGGAGATCAGTGAAATAGATAAAATTATAGACATAATGCTGGAAATGTCATCGTTGTGATTTCCAATTCCTGTCTTTTGTATTTACTTTCTGACATCATCTGTGGTAGGATGTGGAATAGCATCTTTCTGTGTGATAACCTGTGCATCTGAATTACATTTCTTCTGACATTACTGCGCTGAGAGAGTGTTTCTGTCATTAAGTTATTTTAGAGACAAGAACAAAGTTGCGTTCGAAATATTTGTCTTAAAGGAGAAGTGTAACCATAACGTCTGAATTTTACCAAAGCATAGATAATGGTTTATTCAGCGTCAGCGTTGAAGCCAAGATGGTGACTGGGCATATAATCGAGCTGGTAGTGGATAGGTTTTGTGATGGACAGAATACCGAGACACAAATAAATTTTATTTATTTAAATTCAGTATTGTGAGCAGTCCCATTCTCAGATATTTGTGAGGGCGGTGATGTGGGCGGTTCTGAAATTTGTGGGTAATCAATGGAATTTGCATTTGAAACTGAAGATAATAGTTTCCGTCTTTGTCAAATAAAGATAACAGAAATAGCAAAGAAGTTCGCCATGGTTCAAGAGATTAATACATGGATAGAGATGAAGAAACTTACCAGGAACACCAACAATAGCGAGGATATAGTAACCCGCCTGGATAATCAGCAGTGCACCCCATATCCGATCTGATAATATTGACCAAGACGAGGAAAACAAGGAAAGACCCTCGGATAAACTCCTGTCTATTGTTGCAGCATTCCAGTCTAATGTTCTCAGATTCTGGTCCATTAATGGATCGTTCCACACTATTCTCATATGTTTAAATCTCCTTTTTCTGTCTCTGCAGCTGCTGATCCCTTTGAGCGCTGGAGTTAATGCATCTGCTGCTACAATGGCATAAACCATTGCAAGAGGCCCCTTACTAAAAGTAGACGGAAAACATCCAGTGACATAGCTAGGATCCATGGAGGCTGGCATCAATCACAGTCACTGAACAAACAGCTCCGTTTAACCCCTTTCAGTATGGTTCCTTCAGTTCACAAAAACTAATGAACTGGATTGAATGTTGGCACCGTTGGCTATTGATCACATTTCCCATCACCCATTGCTCTCATGAAGTTAGCAGTGAGGGAGAATGATGCATGTTTTCTTATCGCAGGCTAGATGATTCTGCTGCGTTGTCCATTTGCAATACTGTAACCGTCTGAACCTCGCACCACCACCACCCTCAAAAACCACAATCTACATGCTGTTACCGTGCAGATCTCTCCACGACTAGAACAGGCACCAGCCAATATGTTTACAGTGGATATATTTGCACTCCAATACAAAGGAAATGTGAATTTGCCAGGACATTTCTTTCATTTGTCTAATAAGGCAAGTTTGTATCTTCAACATTCAATGTGCTTTAGCACTTTTTTTAAATATAAACTCACAAACACCTTAACACACTTTATTAAGCACAAGTTTCTTCCCATTCCCCTCATGGTAACATCATGCCAGGATTTAGTCTGGTGAAACCCCTTTGCTGACTAAACCTGTACACAATACATCTAACAGTCTCTCAACAAAACACTATCATTGGGAAAGATGCATTTACTCTGATACTTTAATCATTTTGCATGGCCAGCCACATATCATTTACTTCCTGCTGTGTAAAAAATATATTTGTGACTTATGACCAAGCACATCCGGGTTTGTTTCAACAACAGCATTTCCCTACCTCTCACTATTTAATGAACATAAACGTGAATGATGATATTTGTTGTTCATATCTGAAATATCTTGCAAAGAGCTGTTGGCCAAACACTGATCCTTCTGATACCCCAAAGCCTTCACTCAAGATAATTATACTACTCTCTCCATTCCCTCGATTATCCAACTTTTAATGCATTCGGTGTATTCCACCCCTACCTACCCATGGACTCAAACAATCTCTACTCACCTCTATTCAACCACGTCAACCGTCTTTTGAAAATTCAAATACATCATTTCCACTGGTTCTCAATTGTCGATGTCACAACGGACAACCTCCACAATATCCAGCAGGTTTATCCAAGATCAAGATCATTTCCCCTTCCTGAATCTAGATTGATTCTTCCGAATCATGACATTATTTTCCAAGCGTCTAGTTGTCACATTCCTTACAAAAGGTTCCAATGTTTTTCTTACAGCTTACATCAAGCTAACCACTGTTTAGTTTGTTCTTTGCTCTCTCCGTCCGGTTTTAAATATTTAGGTTTACAATCGCTGCTTTCCAGACTGGAGGAGGACCCTTTCCAGAATCTAACCAGCTTTGAAGAATAATCAGTAATTTGTTCACTAACTCTACTGCCACCTCCTCAATACTCTGGGATGTAGCCCATCAGATGCAGCAATATACTAACCATAAATTCAGTGAAGTTTTGAAAGACATACCTTTTATTAATTCTAATTTCCTGCTGTTCCCCATTTTCACCAGTCACTCTGTTCCCTTGTATTTCTGGAAGTTTCTTTCTGTATCTTCCTCAGGGAGATGGACACAATATATTGCTCTCAGCGGACAGATGGGTTCTGTCAGCCAGTGAATATATCAGAGGACTGCACTCCAGTGATGATGGATATGTTACTCACTCCCACCTGGAAAGTTCCAGAATTAATCCAGTTTAATTCATGGTTAGCATCGGCACAGTCCTGTCACTGGCGTGAGGCTACACAGTATACTTAAAGAGAGGACACAGTTCAGTGACCACCTCAATTTTGGTTTCATACCTGACTCCTGGTCCAACTTAAACAAATGTCCCGGGAAATCGAAGGAAAGATGATGCACTGTCCTGCACCACCCTATTTATAGAGTTTCCCTTCTGTGGAGCCTCATCTCCATTTGTTTACCATGGACCCAGACACTCTGTAAATGTAGTGTACAGAGTGGGGTCACCAGACCCAACAGCTGACAATACAAACCCGAGATAAGCATCCATAGAAACTTCCACTGATTATCCAATGACAGGAACAAGTCAATTCCTCACATGGAATGTGCACGCGCTCAGTGTTGAAAATTATTTCCACTCCTGAGTTTCTCTTCCTTGTTGAGAAAGCCGTTCCATCTCTGCACACTCCCACAGTAACAGTTTCTCTCTCCAAAGAATCAGTTGACAATGTAACATTACCTTTCTCTACATCTCAGCAACTACAAGGGCAGCACCAGTATTGCTAATGGATTTGATCATCACACTCAGAGGAGAGAGGTACAGGGAACCTAACTTACTTTAAACAGGGACAAATCTAAATGGATGCAATATTCAGGAATATGGGAAAACGGAGAAATGTGAGAATAACTTGCCATTTTGTTTTCCTTTCAGTTCATCATCAGCAATCCCTTTGCTCACTTTTTATTTCTTTTCCTCTCTTTTTCTGGCCATTTTTCCATCCATTCAATTTAAAACTGGCCCCCACCTCTCTCTCCATCCTAATCATCCATGATACCAGGATAAATAATATCATTTCACAGTTTGCTTTCAGTTGTGAAACAGGGTCAGTGGAATCAAACGGTTATCTGCATTTCTCCTGACAGAGGCTGCCATACCTGCTGAGATTCTCCAACACTTTCAGACGCTGGAGAATTTTATTTTCGATCTCTAGCACCCACCGTTCCTTGGTTTATTTTCACCTTTCATGCTGTTGTTTCTAGGGATGCCAGCAACAAGGGCAAAGGCAGCATTTGTTGTCCATCATTAATTGTCTGTGACTACGCGGCCATTTGTCAAGACAAAATGGAACCCACAATGTTGTTGTGGGTCTGAACTCAACCCGAATTCAGACGAGGTAATAATGTTAAGTTTCTTTATCAAAGACTATCAGGGAAATAATGAAAATAAATCTGAATGGTTTCTGGTTTCCATGAGTGAAATTAGGTTTCAGTCCAATTTCATTCGAATTTAAGCTCTGTCATCGGCTGTGGTAGGAATTTAAACACTGCCTTGGATTCACAGCCCGTGCCTCTGAATAACCCGTCAAGTTACATGATCATTCTGATACAGAGTCCTTATTGCCTAGTCCGTATTCCTTAGTTCCTGCCAGAGAGAGATGGCGGGGATATCAGTTTAACTACCAACAATCAAATGGATTTTGGGGCAAAAAGCGAAAGAGAGATTGAGAGACAATTTCATGTAAGATCACAGGTTTCAGTATGCTGAAATGAAGACATTTCATCCTGCAACATGAGCCAGTATTCCTAGGAATGATAGGTGAAGGGGATATTGGCGTCAATAAAGATGAGGGACAGTTTTAGATGAACATTTGTTCTGCAACTTTGTAACTGGTTGTGGGTTCATCAGAGTCTTCGACTCATTGGGCTGAATCTAACAATAGTTTGTCTCAGTGACATTTTTATTGAGTGTGACAGAGGGATTGTCTGTACAAGGCTGACTGAGTTTCATGGTGCTACCTTATCGAACTCACCACATTAACTACCCACTCAATCTCATAGTGTTCCTCGCATTCAATGCCACCCCAATTCTCCAACGCAACATGGCTGGAGGGACTGACCATCGCACTGAAACTTCTGGCTATTCTATAATCACTGACACTTGTGCCATCTTTCAAATGCCAATGGGCACACTGTTGTACTTCCTCAGTTTGGAGCCATCCTGCACAGGTGACCCCGAGCATGGCAGATAAGGGGAACTATCAACACGATTTTTCAACAGGGGCACAAAGGTCCTTGTGGATGGGCTAGTATGGGGGGTCCGTCCTCTTCCCAGAGGAGGCCCGAGCATGGTCTGAACTCACCACCCAGCTCAGTGCAGTACCTGCGGTCTCTCTCTCTCCCTCATACACACGCACACACTTTAATATGAATTCCAGGTAGTGTTCCAAAGAATTCCCATTTTCGGATACAGAGACTTTGAGCCATTCAACCTCCTGGGTTCCTGCAAAAATATGCACTTATTTTATATCCAATCACAATTAGTAATTCTGGCTATTTCACTTTGTCTCACTTTATTGTATTCAGCCAAACACTGCTTCTAAACACTTGTCCTGTTATGAAATACATTTTTGAGCAGAGAACGTTTTATCCTCAGCTGTTATCATGACCGTTATCTGAATTGTACCATTTTCATTGTTAGGAAAGTTTCTCTTGCCCTTTGCCTGTGCCTGTTTCTGTCTGTAACCGTTACACTGTCTCCCACTCAGTTAGCAGGATGGCTGGTTTGTGATACAGACGGAGGCCACCAGAGCAGGTTCAATTCCCCCATACTGACTGGGATTACCGTGAAGGGGACGCTCTCTCAACAAAGGGCCATCGAGCATGCTCAATCCACTCTAGCTGCGCATCTCTGTACTCTGGAGGAAACTGGAGCATTGGGAGTGAACCCACACAGATATGTGAAGAATGTCAAACTCACCTGAGTTTGGAATTGAACCCAGCTCCTTGGTGATGTGCGGCCGCTGTGCTAACCACATATCCATCATAGTCCTCAGTTGGTTCTGTTAATTACTTGTAGCTGACTGAAGAAACCCAACTGGCTTATTCTGATAACTGAACCTGACCCAGTCTTAGACCTTTATCATCGGTCATATTGCCAACCTGGTTACATTTAAAATTTGTTGTGAGCAGTGGAGGAATGGGACTAGAAATGAAAACAGTGACACCCTCCAACCTCAGTCAGAACCGGAACGAGGAGGAATTCACGAATTGGGAATTCATTCAAGTGGGAATTCTCTCACCCAGAAGATTGGGAGGGGTGAATCTTCATATTATATCGAGGCTGACTTTGTCTGATTTTCCAGAGACAGGCGAATCAGGGATCATTGTGAAATCAGAGAAAAGTGCAGCTTGAAACACAATGAGATGAATCATAACCTTATTGATTGGGGGAATAATGTCAAAGGGCCGAATGGCCCAGTTATGTCTATCAGTCCTATGTTCTGATGATCCATTCAGCCCTTCGGTCCTGCTGTGCAGGAGCAGATTGAGGACACTTCGATGGTTTGGTGTAGTTTGGCAAATGTATTGGAAAATGCGGGCTGGGTCAGGCAGTGACCCCCTTCCCCCAATCCCTCTTTTCAGGCTTCTCCTCTCAGTCACTTCTGCTCCTGATGTAGGTCATGTTACAGGCCCAGATTCGCATTGAATGCAGCCCCCATTCCCCACACAAGGTCAACTCAGACAAATCCTCTGCTGTCTGTGAATGCAACATTTTACATCATAACTTCCAGGAAAATAATCAATTATTTTCCAATAACATAAATAAGAACGTAAGAAATAGGAACCTGCGCTGTCATTCAAGAAGAACATGGCGGATCTACTCCATGGCTCAACTCCACTTTCCTGCTAACCCCTTGCATCCCTCAACTCGCTGAAATGTCACAAACCAATCCCCATCTGTAAATACAATCAGTGACCCAACCTCCACAACTCTCGGGGTTAGGAAATTCCAACCATTCACTACCTTCTGAAAGAAAACATTTCTTTACATCACAGTTTGAAATCGATATTCCTTATTCTGTATCCACATCCCTGACTTTGAGACTGCCCTGGTGTGGAATCACATTCTCAACACCGACCTTGTCAAGCCCCCTCTGCATCTTGTCCGTTTCAGTAATGACACCCTCATATAATTAAACCACAATCAATAATTGCCTCAGCATTTTTGATGTATTCAATAGTTCAACCCTTTCATCCCAGGAACCAGTCTAATGAATCAACATTTCTGCATCAGCATGCTGACGTTATGTTTCAGACATAGAAACACGCCACTCCGTTGTACTGCTCCTTTTTTTGGGAGTTCTGTCCATTTAATAACAGCCTGCATTATGGTTGTCAGTGTCGTCCTCAAATTCAAATGTATATTGCACTCAGCTCCCACCGTCAGGAGCTGAGTGCAGCTGTTGTAAGCAGCTCTTGCCATCGGACTGATATTTGTGGTACTCCAGTAGATACTTTTTCTTTCATAAAGTTCGATGAGGCGTGAGTGTCCGATTTCTAAGTGTTTACCAAGTGTCATCCCATGCTAATGCATTATCCACCATACTATGAGCTTCTCTCTTGCGTAAGAACCTTTATTTAGTGATATCTTGTGGAAAATCTCTGGAAAGCCTCGTGTCTACCAGTCCTCCTTTATCAAGTCCACTTGTTACAGTCTCATGGATTTCCAGAAAAACTTTGCATGCTTTTACAGGCAACATATAGGTCGCCTTTAACAAGACCATGCTGACTCTGTGTGAAGCTTTTCGAAATGCTCTGCAGTCCCTTACTTCATAACAGACTCTGACAGATTCCCAGCAATAATGGTTAGGCTAAGTAGTTCCTTCTTCCGGTCTCGCTCGTTTCTTGAAGACAGGCGCCACATTGGAGGGTCTCCAGTTTCACTGGAACACACCTTTAATCCAGAGATTTATGGAATATTTCACACAGTGCCACAAGCCACTCTGAGACCACTTCTTTTAAAACCAGCCATGAATTGCTGATGACCTGTTTACCTTGGTCTTATGTGTTTGAGAAATGCCTTGTTCCTTCTGTTAGAGACAGTTCAAGATCTTCCCTCCTATTACCATTTTGTTTATACCATTGAAATATTTACAGCACATTCCTCTGTGAGGAACGATGTTTCAGATACTGGTGTACATTATATGTCTGTTCCCTGTATCCAGTTTTCCAGTCACTCCCTCCAAATGTCCTCAATATACTTTCCTGACTTTCTTTATATCAAAGATCACACACACCTCTTGCACTCTTCTCACATACATAGAAAAGCTCGGGCTGCTTGTTTTTATATTTCTTGCCAATTTGCTTACATCACATCTTTTCTTCCCTTTTCTTCGCTTTCTATATTCATACAATGATATCACATACAAGCACACTCTTTGTCCCAACTTGTTCTGGACGGCCAGATTTCCCAAACTAAACTATTCCCATTAGCTTGCATTTGGCACATATGCCTCTAAACGGTTCGCATTTATATGTTTGTCCAAATGTCTTTTGAATATTGGAGCTATACCTGCATCTGCCAGTCTTCCTCTGGCATCTCATTCCATAAACACATAACTCTCTGTGTGAAAAAAAGAAGTTCCCTCTTCCTCCCTTTTAGATCTTCCCTCTTCCAGCATAAACCAATGGCTCAATGATTTAATTTTCCTATCCTGTGGAAAAGATCTTGGCTTTTCACCCTGACCATGCCTCCCCTGATTTTGTAAATTTCTATAATGTCACCCCTTAACCTCCTACTCTCCATCTGATACTAACTTCAAGAACAAGCATTGTTCAACACAGGAATTCTTGGACGTCATCAGGAATACACACATAGAAAAAGAAGAAACCATGGTATCATTCGACGTGACGGCACTCTTCACTTCAATTGACAAAACCCTAGCCAGAGAAACAATAGCCAACCTACTGGACATACATAACAGAACACAGGAGGCCGAACCTATCAACAAGGACGGCATACTTAAACTACTGGACCTGTGCCTCACCACACACTTTACATTCAACAATCAGATATACGAACAAATCAACGGAACACCCATGGGATCACCAATCTCGGGACTCATAGCAGAGGCAGTTATGCAAAGGTTAGAACATACAGCCATACCACAAATCCAACCCAAACTCTGGATCAGATATGTTAATGACACCTTTGTAATCATCAAAAACACAGATATAGAAAAAACACACCGAATCATAAACGCCACACTCACAGGAATCCGATTCACACGAGAAGAAGAAAAGGATAGCCAACTCCCATTCCTAGACGTGTTAGTAGAGAGAACACCCAACGGAGAATTCACCACAAGGGTACACAGGAAACCAACACACACAGACCAAGTCTTAAACTATGAAAGTAACCACCCCAACACACACAAACGAAGCTGCATCAGGACACTATTCAAAAGGGCCACAACACACTGCAGTACACCAGAACTGCGAAAAGAGGAAGAGGAACATCTATACAAGGTATTCGCCAAAAACGGATACCCACGCAACTTTATCACCAGATGCCTAAGAGATAGACCGAGGAACGAGGACATGCCACAACCAAAAGGACTAGCCACTCTACCATACGTCAGGAGCGTCTCAGAACTGACAGCCAGACTACTGCGACCCTTAGGACTCATAACAGCACACAAGCTAACATCCACGCTCAGACAAAAACTCACTAGAACAAAGGACCCAATACCCAGCATGAGCCAAACTAACGTAGTTTACAAATACCATGCAAGGACTGCACAAAACACTATATAGGACAAACAGGAAGACAGCTAACAATCCGCATCCATGAACATCAGCTAGCCGCAAAACGACACTACCAGCTATCTCTAGTAGCCATACACTCAGACAACCAGCAACATGAATTTGACTGGGAAAACACCACTATCATAGGACAAGCCAGACAGAGAACAGCCAGAGAATTCCTTGAAGCATGGCATTCATCCTCAAACTCCATCAACAGACACATTGACCTGGACACCATATACAAACCACTACAGCTGAAACTGACACCCGGAAACGGCAAGAACACCCATCAACAGACACATCGACCTGGACCCCACATACAAATCACTGCAGCTGAAACTGACACCCGGAAGCGGCAAGAACAAACCAATATAAATACCGGAAGAAACATCAAAGCAGCGCTTCACACGAGGCTCCAACAGCACTGATGATGTTCCCTAGCCAGGGAACGAAACGTTTGCAGCAAAAACTTCCAGCTCGGCGAGCAGAACCACAACAACGGATACCCGAGCTACAAATCTTCAATCAGATTTTAAACAAGCATTGAAAGTTAAGCACTGTAAATTTGAAACAATGTTAAAAGTGACAGGTAAACAGCCCTTGGCCCAAGCTTCGTACTGTCATTTGTTTTCTTCTTTACGTTACAATACTAAGGCAGCATGAAAACCTTACTAGTGCCAATAAGCCGGCAAGCACCTAAATTCCTTTGTGTGATTCCTGTGATGTTTTCAGCAGTGAAAATGTATCTCAGGCCAGATCTATGTAATTCTACATGTTCAACATTCTCCCTCCTGGCCTCCATATGACTTTATGTGGTTGTGTTTTCTTTATCTTGCACTCAATAGAGAGAACCCCTAACCTCATTCTCATCTTAATTTAAATTCATTTTATATCATGTTCTGTTCACCACAGCAAAAAGCCTATTCATCTGTTGTCACACCCTCAGTTCCCTGTCACCTACCCCCCCCCCCCCACCCCAACCTCTGGCAAGGAACTAAAATGCCCAGTTTCCAATCCTTTTCAGTTCTGAACAAGTGTCCAGTGGAACTGCTTAGTTTCTTCAGCAATTTGTGTTTTTCAACATTATCCAAAGATGTGTGTTAAATCTGCTCAAAAGCCTGTCCAGCACAGAGCGCTGTACATTGGGAAGTGAACAAAAACGCAAAGTGCACAGGTTCATTGGCTCTGAAACGACATAAGGCTGGCATCACTGACGCGACAGAGGTCTTAATAATGGTCATGTAGAAAAACAGAGGAAAAAACATTCACTTCAAACATAGAAGATGGTATTACTGTATGTTAAAGTATCTGAGTAATGTAACAAATTGGAAGCGTGACATCAGGGTGAGACCCTCAGCAGAATGAGATTATGGATCTGGATGTGTTCTCACATCAGAAACCAAGTTAGGTCATTGAGTACAGGGCTGATGGGTGAATGGGTCTCGGTGTGAGCTGGGGGGAAGTCAGTAGTATTGAGTTGCAGATATTGCAGCTCACACTGGGTTATCATTTGATGCTGCAGATCTCAGCAGCAGCCGCAACAGAATTGCATTCAAACACAATCCATAACTTTTACCCCAGGATAATCCATCATTATCCCATTATTATCAAGCCGATCTATGTTCAGTGACGAGTTTGTGGGAACATGCCAGAGTCAGAACCATGTGTATCTAAACCTGATGACAACCCGTTAAAGCAACCGCACTTGATTGCTTACATTCCAAACAGCAGAATGACCATCTGATGGAGAGTGGGACATGATCCCAACACAAACTGATATGATCGAAACTCTGTAGTCAAGCCACATCCAATCATCAATGTCGATGGACTATTAAACAACTTACAGGAGGAGAGGACTCCACAAATATCCCTAGCCCTGCACATCAGTGTACAAGACAAAGTTGTAGTATTTGCAACATCCGGAGACAGAAGTGTTGAGTCGGTAATCCACCTCACCCTCCTCATGATGCCCACAGAATCACAGATGCCAGTCTTCAACCAAATCGATTCGCTACTCGTGACATGAAGAAACGGCTGAACACAATAGATATGACGACGGCAATGGGCCTGGATACCATTCCTGCAATAGGAATGAAGATTGTGCTGCACAACAAGCCGTGTCCCTGGGGAAGCTGTTTCAATCCAGCTCCAATTCCGACATCTGCCTGGCCAAGTGGAAAGTTCCTCAACAATATCCAGTCCCACAACAAGGGAATGACTACAGTCTGTCCATTTACCACGCCCTCAGTCCCGTCACGATTATCACATTGGTGGGAGTGCTTTTTGACCGAGCTGTTAAGCAGCACAGAAATAATGTGCTCTGTGTGGTTTCCGATAGGTCCCCATGTGGAGGTGGTGATGTTGTGCAAATGTCACTGGATTAATGGTCCAGACCGCGATAATGCTCTGGCAGCTGGTGGAGGTTACAAACAATTCACAAAATATCGAGACATAAAATCTGGTGCCAGTAATATTGACCTTGAAACTAATGTCTATTGTAAACATCTGTTCCTTCCCCAGTGTACTTTCAGGAAGTTAATCTCCGGTGCATCCTGGTCTGGCCTACAAGTGTCTCCAGCCACACAGACATGTGATAAACTCTACAATGGTCTCTGATTCGGCCAAGCAAGACACTCAATTGTATCAAATTGTTCTGAGTTCGTAAAGAATAAAATCATACAGAACACGGCAACAAGTTTGGTTTTGGAAAAGGGAACGGGAAACACAGTCCTGTCGACCAGACAGATGCTGCCTTAATGTTTGAGAACTTGTGACACCAATGACAGAGCTTTCCCCCAGACTGCACAGAAAGATCAGGAAGGGAGCAGGGTATTAGACACTTTTACCTTTCCTTGTTCTAGCTCATGGAGACAAGTTTACTTTTATAACCCTAGATAATACATTCTTCAGAATCTCATCAATTCATGTCTTATGCTGCTCAATGATTGACCGTCCAACCCATACAATCACCGAAGCACTGGCTTTGTACTGTCATAACTACAGCACGATCTACATTAGTCCCACTTTCCAAAATGAGGCCCATACCCATGTATGTTATGGCACATCAAGGGCACGACCACGTATTTATTAACGGTTGTGAGGTTACCTGCCCTCTCAGGAAGTGCATTCCTGTTCACAACAGGCTCTGGATGAAAACCAATCGACAAATCCTCACTAAACATCAAACCCTTCACTTTAACATGGTACTATCTTGTTCTTCGCCCTTTGACTGAAAGGAACAGCTGCTGTCTATCCATGCTGTCCATGCCCCTGGTAATCTTATCCTTCTGAAGCACATCCCTCTCAGCCTTCTCTGCTTCAAAGTAAATAACCCGAGCTGATTTACTCCCTTCAACGGAACATCCTGGTGATTCTCTACTGCACCCTGTCCAGTGCAATCACATACTTCCTGTTTTGTGGCTCCCAGAACTGTACATAGTATTCCATTTGGCCTCACCAAAGTTCCACAAAGCTCTTGTAATCTGTGACTCCATGAATAAAGGCAATGTTTATGGTCGCTATGCTTTGTCAACTTATCCATTAACTTGTTTAATCACATTCAGGGATGTTTCCAGCACCCTCTGAGCTTACTAGGACATTGCGTCCTCCCCTGTCTGGTTCCTTCTTCCAAAGTACATCACCTCATATTTATCAGGGCTACATTCCATCGGCCATTGATCCACCCATTTGATCATTCCATCTGTATCTTCCTGTAATATAAGGCATTCCTCCTCACTGCCAACCAACCAGCCAAACTTTGTGTCAAATGCAAACTGATTTATCACACTCACCCTAAACCCCTGCAAATTCACAGCTGCATCATTTATGAATGCTACAAAGAATAAGGTTAAAAATCACACAACACCAGGTTATAATCCACTAAATTCGCACGCACTAGCTTTCACAGCACTGTTTCTTCATCACGTGATTATGCTGTTCGAAATGTCGTTAAATAAACAGTTGGACTATCATCGAGTGTTCTGTAAATTTATAACTTTGCCCAAGCCAGTCCAACACTGACATCTCCGAATCACAAATAAAATGGGACACAGCACTGATCCCTGTGGTACACGATTGGATGCTGGTCTCCAGTCAAACAAACAGATTTCTACCAGCAGACCTTCTGTCTCCTACCACTAAGTTGATTTAGCTACAACTTGGCAAATTACTAATGAGTCCTACCTTTTCCCTGGTTATTCTGCCCAACTTGACGTACCTGTAGAATATCTGGGGATTCTCCCTAATCTTGCCTTGCCAGCAGGTTTCCATGTCGCTGTGTTCGTCAGTCCCCTTCAAATGAAGAATTGTCTTCTAATTGCAGTCTGAAATGGTCTATCCTTTGCCTTAAATGTAGAGTAGACAGCCAGAGAAAAATCCTGTTTATTTCCAACTTGTCATATGTTTAGTGACTTCTCTAAATTTCACTATGATCACTTCTCATTCTTTGAAACTGTAAAGAACACAGGCCGAGTTCCCACACAAGGCAATATCGCCATCTGAGGGATTAATCTGGACAATGTCCATTGCACACCCTCCGTGGCCGTTATATTCTTTCTCAGATTGGGTCACCAGCACTGGACTCAATCCTCTTTGTACAGTTTCATTAGCAAGCTGTGAAACTGCTTCAGCATGACCTTCCAACAATGTTCTAATTCTCTTAAATGAAGGTGAATCTGACTTTAACTTTTCACTTTTATATATTCCTCCAATTATCGTTCACATTACTTTATTTATGAATTCACTGCATGAGTTCTAATAAAAAAAGCCTTCTGAAAATCGAAATACGCCATTTCTATTTTGCAATAAACAAGTTCAAATCATTCTGAAGTTTGTCAAATATGAAGACTCTGTCAGACTCTGTCAGTGTATACTGATTCTCTCCAATGTTGCTGATAATTTCTAAATATCCAATATCAGATCCTACATAACAGGTAACATCAGTTTACCTACAGATGTCAAGTTAATTGGTCTGAAGCCCTCCACACGATCTCTTCTTCCCTTTGCAGATGCTTGAATCCCTTCCACTTATCTCCAACGCTTGAAACACATTTACTAACTTCCAGCCTCTGCAGAATGTACAGGAAAATAAAACAGTAATCGACAGCACAATAAATGCGTCTATTGTTGATTTATTTCTAATATTTTGATACAAAGTACAACTGGCTCATCAGACTTAGCAATGCTCAATCCAGCTGCAATACTACTATGCCAGCCTTGAACTATTACCTTGTTATTGATCTGCATTGACTTTATGTCTTTCGTTCCATGTGATCATTTGGCATTACTCAGCGATTTTAAGGATTTTCCTCCTTGATGACAGATGCAAAGGAACTGGTTATTTTCTTGGCCCCTAATAAGCCTGTCTGGTCCCATTTAAATAATATGAGGCAACATCATTTCCAGTCTCAGCGCCAGGGTCTTGGACAGAATCTTGCAATCTGGTTTTAATAGGGAGATGGTGCTGTATGAGGCACATTCCTCAGAAACCTTCCCCATCTCAAGAATTAAGGAAATATTAGCTTCTCTCAAAGATGATAATAGGCAATCATATAGAAGTGATTGGGCTTCTCTAACATCGGCCCTGACAGAATGCCTATAAACTCCTTAAAAAACTCGCCCAGAGGACCATCAGGGCCAGGCGCTTTCTCACTCTGAAGTTGCATTGCAGTATCCTGTATTTCGCGAACTGTCCAGGGGCTCTTTTGGAGAGCGACCTGTTCCAAGGTTACCCCTGGGAGGACAAGGTTCTTAAAAAAGGTTTCAATTTTATACCTCATGTTTTCACAACAGTCAAACCGATACAATTCAGAGTAAAAGCTCCGTAAAACCTCATTAATCTGTTTAGCACCATATGTATGGATCCCAGCGCTATGTCTGATTGCAGTAATTGATGGGGGAGCACGCTTTTTCCGAGTCAGATATGCTAAATACTACACTGGCCTATCCCCATATTCGAACACCCTTTGCCTCGCAAAGGCAAGTTCTTCCTTTGCGTATTGTGTCAGTATTGAATTCAAGGCAGCCTGAAAGGCCGTGATCTGCTGTAGGTTAGATACCGTAGGCCACGCAAAACGTCCCGCTTCCACGACTTTCAACCACGTCTCAAGTAGACGCTGCTGTTCCTCCTCTGTCATTTCTGGCCAGCCGAATAGGAAACATCTAATCCCTAGCAAAGAATTTTGCAGTCTCCCATTGCATGGACAGACTACTAGCCATGCCCGAGTGGATAGTCAAGAATTCCTGGAAGTCCTTCAAAAAGTATTGCACAAATTTGGAATCCTGAAGGGGAAAAGGTCCCAAATGCAGTGCCACAAACCTAGCCCATCACTCCTAGCCTTAACCTCCAAATAGTCTGGTTCGTGATCAGCGATATCGATATTCACAACTTTGCAACCCATAATAGAATCCAGAAGGGCGAGAGAGCCAGAAAGAGGCCAATCCTTGTGTGACATTTTTGTTGGTTTGAAAAAAGGTGAAGTCCCTCCAGGTAGGAAGAAGACATCTCCAAATATCCACCAGCCCAAACTCCTCCTATAAGCCAACCACCTGCTTGGCCTGTGAAGAAATAGTTGGGGGCCCACAAGGCATCCTGTCCACTGTCAGATTCAAAAGAGGCATTATCTTTAGCATCGCAGATTGAAGATATACTGATGGCTATACAAGCTGATTACAATGTTAACTTTGTTATAGCCGGTGTTCCGGGTAAGTCATTCGAGCGGTCGAGTGAAACGGTCTGAACTGAGGTTCTGTTCGCCGAGCTGGAAGTTTTTGCTGCAAACGTTTCGTCCCCTGGCGAGGGGACATCATCAGTGCTGTTGGAGCCTCCTGTGAAGTGCTGCTTTGATAATTCTTCCGGTATTTATAGTGGTTTGTTCTTGCCGCTTCCGGGTGTCAGTTTCAGCTGTAGTGGTTTGTATATGGGGTCCAGGTCGATGTGTCTGTTGATGGATGTTCTTACCGCTTCTGGGTGTCAGTTTCAGCTGTAGTGGTTTGTATATGGGGTCCAGGTCAATGTGTCTGTTGATGGAGTTTGTGGATGAATGCCATGCCTCTAGGAATTCCCTGGCTGTTCTCTGTCTGGCTTGTCCTATGATAGTGGTGTTTTCCCAGTCAAATTCATGTTGCTGGTTGTCTGAGTGTATGGCTACTAGGGATAGCTGGTCGTGTCGTTTTGTGGCTAGCTGATGTTCCAGTGATTTGTGTACAAGAAGACAATATCTCATTTCCTATTCAAGCGTCGTAAATTTATGCTGGTTCTGATTAATTCAGTTGCAGTTTTCCATTGTTAAGCTAACTTTTCTGTCATTCCATGTTTTCTCACTACTCCCTTTTATAAATAGTGGGGTCACACTAACTGACCTCCAAGCCACAGATATTGTTTCAGAGTCGATAGGATATTGAAATATGACAATGAATTTACTCTATTTAGACTCCACACGCCTTCGCTGCATTTAGGGTGACTTTAAGTACACTGGTGTTTGATACGCAGTTGGTGGAATTTCTTGTCTTTTAATCTCATCAATTTCCTAAACACCATCTCCCTGAAAATACTAATTCCCTTCAGTTCCTCCGTCACTTTTTCTTCCCAGCACTTTAGGAATATTACTTGTGTCATTAATTGTGATGACAGAACCAACATACATATTTCTTTGGTATGCAATATATTTATCCCACATTATTACATCCACTGTTTCTCATTGTAAGGGATTTGTTTTCAATAATCGTTTCTTTCTTCCTTCGTTTAACTTCAAGAGCTTTAACAATTCATTACTTGCTTCTCTCAAGCTTACTGTCAAGCGAGATTTCGCTCTGCATTAATTCATTCTTCATCTTGTGCTGACATCTGA
Source organism: Hemiscyllium ocellatum (assembly GCF_020745735.1). Classification (NCBI taxonomy): domain Eukaryota; kingdom Metazoa; phylum Chordata; class Chondrichthyes; order Orectolobiformes; family Hemiscylliidae; genus Hemiscyllium; species Hemiscyllium ocellatum. The sequence continues at coordinate 2,560,795 of NW_026869294.1, read as the reverse complement.
ACTGCTCCCAGTCTTAATGCCTGCTGCTACTTTCAGCCACCTCGTCAGCCTCCTTCTTGAGTGCAGTGCTATGCCCTCATATCCCTAGTTAGCCATGACATGGCCACATTCCCAGTTTTCTTTGTGTCTGACAGGAGTGAGAAGCAGTTGCAGTTCCTGCAAATGCTTTTTAAGTACTTGTCATTTCTTAAAATTCTGATCCCTATTTCGTTGTACTCTGCTCACGCTTCATATCAGTGTCATTTGTTCTATTTAGATTTCGGCTCATAATCTCAGTCAGCTCTATCACTCCACCTTAATGAAGATTTCTCTCACTGACTTCTGCAATCTTCCATGAGGGACCGCATACAAATAGATTGTCAATTATTCTTTTTCATATCTAAAAATAAAGCTTTGAAATAAGTTCACATATTCCCAGGCCTGCTGTCTCATCAGAGAGAGAGAGAGAGAGAGAGAGAGAGAGAGATCACGCGAGTTGACTGATGGTGCTTTAACCTGAGAGTCGTTGTGCCTCAGGCAAGGCGCAGGATTGAGAATGTGGGTACTTCACTCCTCTCTAGCTAGAGGTTAAAGCAGGTATTCGTTACACTCACAACCTAATCTTCCTCACTGTTCTCAAGCCGAGATGAAGTTTGAACTCCTTATATACAGACACGAGAACCTCTTTCGGTACACGTCCCGGAGAACATTACAATGTCGCAGTGTCATCAGAAGTGAGGAAGACCAAATATTCCCACACACTGCGAATTGGCACTTTTCAAGTCTACAGAGCCAACGAACCAATCTCTGTGCCTTCTCGAAATGATAAGGAAACATAATAAATAGCTCAGTCTCATATTGGTTCATGGAGTGCCGAGGCACCTTCTCCTTCTTTAAGAGGCTGGGGCGTTGACTCTGATGTTCGTAGATACATTGTTTGATTCGAAGCATTGAAAGTAATCCTATCACAGATGCCCATGTTTTTGATGATGAACAAAACTGCCCTTACTGGGAATTGAACCCGGGCCGCAGTGGTAAAAGTGGCAATTCAGAACCACGACACGACCAGGGACGAGTACAGCGGTCAGACGCACGTAGAGTGGCAGCTCTCAAACGCGTTGGACGCGTCCTTGGAAGAAACAACTGTTTGACTGTCCTCATTCCTTTTATGCATCCCTTTGCCTTGTATGCCTTATCATCACAAATACAGACTGAATGCCTCTGATGGTTGTGTTGATTTCATTGCAATGAGTTGCAGATTTATCCATCATAATGGTGGATAAATTATTTGCTTCTTATCTTTTGAAAACTTTCCGCATCATACATTTAGTCTCCACCCCTTGGTATTTGACCGAGAGGAAACATTTCTTTCAGCCAATCTTGCCTTAACTCTCATTGTTTCCCACATTTCAATATGTTTCCTCGCAATCTCCGCTTCTCCATTGAGGTTAGAATAGGGAAACTGATCGTTTTTAAAAAATAAATCGTTGGCTGAATACTGCATTGTGTCCTTTTCCTTAGTCTGATGTTCCAGTGATCACTGGTACATGTCAGTAAAAAACCCGAAATGAGCACTGATCTCACAACAGCAGGATATCAATGGATCGACTGATTGTAAGGTCCTAATTGTGAGATTGGGTCACGTTCGTACAAGAACATTGACTGCAGCTGCATAGACAGAACAACGGCAATGCCAGTACTTGATAGCCAAATGTCTCAGTGAAATTGGAGGATGGACCTAAAGCAGGGTTACTGATCGTGGGATGGGGAGAAATCTCCGAGAATGGGAGGGCTTGAATCCTAATACATAGAAAGCAGAGATGTAAAAGGGCGTCATCACCTCGACGAATATTTTCATGTTACAAAAGATGGATTCCATCCTGCATTTGTTAGTAATGTCTTACTATGCATAAAACGGTAACAAATGAGAATACTGTAAGTCAAATTGGAAATGACCTTTCTGCTGCCACAACACAAAGCGCTAACCACTGCACGATACCGGCACCACATGGGATAGCATTATGCAAAAAACAGTAAAGATGGTGGCAGAGGATATGTTAGGAATAGGACCACATGAACAGTAGGAATACTTGACAGACAGTGAGTGAGACATGCAAGATCTTGGTGGGCTGAATGGTTAAATTCAGTGCCTCCACAGTCGATGGATATTTCATCACTTAGTTTGTTGAAAGCGAAGATTGAAATACTTCTCCATAAAATGAAAGCATCAGCGAATAGCGCAGGCAATTGCTGGAATGTATTTCTGCAAAAGAAATGCAGTTTACCATCAGCTACTTTACCAATTTCCTAATTCAAGGAAGTGGCCACTGCTGTGGAATATCGCATCGTTCCAGATTTCAGGCGTGATACAAGAAACTGTGTGGTGCAGCTGAGAAAACTAAACTGGAAATTTGGATGGGGATGAGCTAGTGGATATGGGTTCAGTTGTGACATCAGTGAGTGTGAAGTATTTCTCTGAAAGTATAGAGTCACTTGAAATGCCAGGGACTTGGAGTTCCAACATTGCATGGAACAGCTACTGGTGAGGTGGTATACGTCGCATGAGGCTGGGAGCTCCAAACTCAGCTGCAGCAGTTTCCATTGACACGAAGCAGGGAGCATTGGGACATCAAGCTGGCATTTCCAACTTTTCCTGGAGCAGCTTCCTTTACATCTTCACAGAGAGAAACAGAGGAAACGCAGTTAAGCATTCATTTTGTTTCAGGAGCAAGACTGGTATGCTTCAAACCCACATGCCTGCTAATCTACCACATTGTTCCAAAGCCGAAATAAGGTTTGAATTTTTAACCTATTGGAGCCGACGTTTCATACAATTGAATCATGCAAAACTGAGGCCTCTTTCTTCATTCCCCAACACAAAACCACTGCCTCGCAACTGAGTAGAGAGTGTGGTCTTGGAAAAGCCCAGCAGGACAGGCAGCATTCGAGGAGCAGGAGAATCGACGTTTCAGGCTAGAATCTTTCATTTGGAATGAGGCTTGTGAGCTGAGGCGGTATAAATACAAATCGGAGGAGGCAAAGTATCTGAGAGTGTGAAAGGTGGGTTGATGTGGAGGTAATGGTGTTAGGTCAAAGTGTAGGGTGGAGTGGATCGGCGAGAAGGAAGATGGACAGATAGGAAAGTTCATGAGAGCAGTGCCAACATGAAACGATCGAACTGGGATAAGATGGCGGAGTTGAAATGAGAAATATATTGAAGTCCACATTGATGCCGTGTGGTTGAACGGCCCCAATGTGAAAGATGAAGCCTTCTTCCTCCTGGTGTCGGATGGTAAAAGTATAGCGATGGTGGATGTCCAGTACCTGCATGTACTTGACTGAGTGGGAGGGAAAGTTAATGTACTCGGCCACAGGCAGTGATGTCGCTTGGTGTGGGTGTCCCGGAGATGTTCTCAGAAGCGCTCTCCAATTAGGCATCCTATCTCTACAATGTAAAGGAGACTTCATTGTGAGCAACGGATAGAGTAAATATCATGTGTGGATTTGCAAGTAAAGTTCTGATGGATGTGGAAGAATCATTTGAGTATTTGGACAGAATTAAAGTGAAGGTGTGGGTGGATTTTGCAAATCCTATGATGGAATGGGAAGGTGCCTGGAGGGGAGGGTCGTTTGGTGGGTGGCATGGACCTGACAAGGGAGTCACGGAGGGAATTATCTTCACAGAAACGGGTAGTGGTGGGGAACAAAATACATGTCTGCTGGTGGAGTCCGTTTGCATGTGCTTGAAATGGTGGAGGATGATATTATGACAACGGAGATTGGTGGGGTGGAAGGTAATGACCAGGGGTATTCTATCTTTGTCATAGTTGGAGGGTGGGTCTTGAGTGCGGAGTTGCTGGAAGTGGATGACATGCTCTGGAAGGCAGCATTGGCCACGTTGGTGTAGAAATTGCCTCACCAATGTCTCAATTTGTCCTTGACAATTGTCTGAGTCTGAACGAGTCACGTCAACGAGAGACTGTGGTGTGATGCTTCCCCAAGTCTGCACACTTGCACCTTATTAACATCATACGGCTCTTCGACGTCTCTGATCATTCCTTTGGTCTAAACTATCCTCACGTCCTTCCATCCGTCCTCTCATATTCCCACTCTCATCTGGTCTCACGCCCTCTGCCGCTATGCATGCCTGTACTTGATGGCTGTAGAGTGTTTTATTGTGACTTGGCTGAATGAAGTTTTTAGCACCGCCTATTTTCACGACTGTGTGCTGCTGCCTTCGCAGCTTTACCTTTCCACACGAGCTCCCACATGGTGGAAGGGATGAAGTTGCGGATTGTTCACCCAATGATGCAATCCTGAGGTCTTCGAACAAATATGATGCCCGTGGGAGAATTCACAACAGGGGTTGTTCATCCATCACGACTCAGCTAATTATCAAAGTTTTCGATAGTTTATTCAAATCTTTTCACTGTCTTCGCTCCATCTATCTTTGTAATGTCCTACAGCCCATTCAAGAACAATAAGAGGTGGTCACTAAATGCCAACCCAGTCAGCGAATCCGACATCCAGGATTTTTTTTTAAATCATGCTGTCTCAGATGTTTGCATTCCCTCGAACTCCAACCGTTTGAGTATGCTGGATTTTAAATCTTTTTTTGTCTATTGCCCGAACTTTCATGTATGAAAGCCATAAAGCAGGAATTATCTTCATTAAGGAAATCTCAAAATGCCGTTAGGAAAGGAGTTACTCACCAAGTGATGAAGAAAACTGTGATACGTGTTCAAATCAACGGCAGTAGCATTGTATCGTGCCTTTCACCTAATGGAAACTTCAAAGGTTTTCCTCTGACTGGAGTTTAAGCACATCTTGATCGCAGTCGTATAACGAGTTATTGCAAAGCTGACAAAGTGTTATATCAAACAAATGATCAAACAAGTAGGTTTCAAGTGGTATTTTACACTACAAATCTCAGTTTGCATCACAAACCTCGGTTGATCGAGCTTGTTCTGCGATAGGTCATCATTTTTATGTCAGTAGAAAAGCGCCACTTTCGCTCATGGCTCTGCAGCTCAGTGATTAGAGCTCTAACCTTGTTTGCCAGTGGCCATGAGCTCGAGTCCCACTGGGACTTTGCTGTGTTTCGCACATCTACTGCAGCAAACATCCGAGCGTGCTTTCTCACTGTTGTTCAGAATTCTTTGTTCAGAATGAAGCCATTTTCTCCAGGGCTAATCTGTTTGAGTTTGCAGTTCCACTTCAATGAACATGAGAATAGCACGCAGCTGACGCGAAGAATGCTCCAGTTTGGCAGGAGGAACAACGTGAGACTGTGGAAGCCGGACAGCAGCGTGGAAACAGTGGCAGAGGAAACACACGGGTAACCGGATTAATGATTCTGTTCCTTATGTAGCGACTAAACAACTAAGAAGTAAACAGGCAGGAGGCAACAAGATCACAGGAAGCCACGCTGCCTCAGAAGGTTTACTTTGAGCATGTATCAATTCTTCATTTTTGGGCCTGTTCTCGAATGGCAGCCTACGGCCTGATTACCCCTTTACTTACGCAAACAGGCTCTGGTTTTAAAGTCTAAAGTGAAGGAAGAAGAAGCCAAATGGTGAAATTCCTCATGAAGTCGGTCTCTCCGGAGGCCTTTGTCACTCTCGCCAGGTGTGTCTCTATATTTACCTTTACAGGTGAAAATGGGGTTCAGTTCTCTATCGGGTCATGAACAAATCTAACCGAATCTGACTTCACTCCCATATATTGTTTCATTTGAGGTTAATGGTTTGCAGGGAAAGTCTCATTGAGATGAACACTTCAGACGCCAGACTGCGGGCCAAGCACAGCAAACTGGAAATGAGAATGTACGGCCGTTTGATGAGTGGAACTGACATCGTGCATTATTCTATGCTGTAAAACCACGTGTGTCACGAACATCTTTTTTTAAAGAAACTTCTCATCGCAGATAAACAAAGCTATTATGTTAACAGAAGATGCATTTGCACCAGCCGTGCAAACTGATCGATTAGCGTTTTTGATTCAGCACTTCCACCATTGTGGTTTGGGTTCATTTCCTAGTCAGGGAATCAGGATTTATTGTTCCTGTTAGGAAAAATAACAGAAGCAGAGCATCTCTGATAGGAATTGCATTTCACTTGCGTTTGCATGTGACTTGCAATTTTGCTGCAGGACCACACAGTGGCTCACTGGTTAGCGCTACTGCCTGACAGCGCCAGACACCTACTTTGACACCAACTGGGTACACTGTAGGTAAGTTGACTAATTCAGGAGCGAATGGAGAGACATAAGCTAGGCAATTGTTTTGGGAGGACTATTCCCTGGAGGGTCGGTGTGGATTTGTTGCATTAAGTGGCCTTTTTCTGAACTTGTGCAGCACAGAAACAGACCATTCGGTCCAACCCGTCCATGCCGACCAGATATCCCAAAGCAATCTTGTCCCACCTTCCAGCACCTGCCCCATACCCCTCCAAATCCTTCCTATTCATTTACCATTCAATTGCCTGTTAAATGCTGCAATTGCACCAGCTTCCACCACTTCCTCTGGCTGCTCTCTCCATGCACTACCGCACTCTGTGTGAAATGGTTGCCCTTAGGCCTCTTTTATATCCTACTCCTCGCATCCTCAACCTATGCCCACTAGTTCTGGACTACCACACCTCAGGGTAAAGACTTTGCCTGTTTACCCACTCATCATTTTCAGAGAAGGGAGAAACGTGAGAAATAACAGTCACTTCCGGTGAGGGATTGATCCATGATGCGACAACCAACCGAATCACCTGTGACTGAAATAGCTCCTTCCTCCCTACACTGGTAATGGCATTATACACCATTAGAGTGGGTTTGCCTGTGTTGAAATGGACACAGCATTCTTTATGAAGACGGACTTTACTGGGATATAAAGACCTGGCAAAACACATGGAGGGATATGCCTGGAACAGAAGATGTCAGGAAGAATGAATAGCGTTTACTTGGAAATAAAAACATTGCAAAGGAATCCACTGAGATCCTGCGGGAGAAAGCCATTAGAAAAGACAAGGCGGGGTTTCATGGGGCGGTGGAGCAGACAAATAGATCGCGTGGCCTGAAACCAGGAAAAAGTGATTTGTGTCCATACGGAAATTTTCCCGATGATGCGAATTTGGTGAGAGTAATCAGGAAGAAAATTTCCTCATACAGATGGCTCAAAAACTGGAGTTTAAAACTTCGAAACCAGTGATGAATGATAAAGAAAGTTTTGGAGCATGGCTTGTTTTTTTTTCATTGTAATGTTTTTGAAATTGGGACTTATTTCTTTTTTTCAGAGAAAAGTAATTTCAGGCGCATACAGACACACAAGGAATGAATTTAACGGGGACAGAGGGTCTGCTCTGTAGGGATAGGGTTGTGTTAAGTAAACACTCTCTAATTGGTTAACGTTAATTAGAAAGTAATTGTATAACACATGCAACTGAATACGCCTAAATCTGAAAATTATTATGAACGGTTTAGCAGCTCGATGTAAGTGAACTTCTATAAATTTTAAAAGAACTGAGCTATTTGTTTTACCTCAGCATTAAAGGGAAGCCGCTTAGCTCAGTCTGCTGCATAACTGTTTTATGATACAAAGTGTTCCCAATATTGTGTGATTAATTCTCGCAATGTCTCATTTTACCATTACGATCCTGATATCCCCACTCACCTAATCTATTAGACGATGGCGAGAATCAAAGGCATATTATGCCACAGTGAGGGAGAACTGACCTGCTGAGAAACACACAATCTTTTTCATCTGTTGCATTGGACATTTGGTTGCAATCACAGAGGAGGTACTGAGTGAATTTGCTGCTCACTTATCTCACCCAAAAATATCCCGTGACAAGACTCGAAAATATTCCTGTTGGAATTCGCTAATCTTCACAGTAGTAATTTAAAAAAAAATATATCATTTCGATTCGAATTTTTCCAACAACATTGAAAATATCCAAAGAGATAAATATCATTCTTTTTGTCTTGTTTTAATATCCTGTATGAGTTTAAAGCAATTGCAATAACATGAAACGATATAAGCGTCCGTTTGACAATTTAACACCGTGTATGATGAGCGGTTTGCGAAATCGAATCCGTCTCAAACATCACCCCTGCATCTCTATTAAGAGTTGGATATTCTCCTCGGGAATATTCCTGTGTGGTCGCATGTAACGGAGGCATTTCCCAAGGGCAGGCCACTCCACAAAATCAGTAGTTAGATCTTTAGAGAGAATGCTGCTTTATTCAACGTTCTATTCCAACGTGTGTGTGTGTGTGTGTGTGTGTGTGTGTGTGTGTGTGTGTGTGTGTGTGTGTGTGTGTGTGTGTGTGTGTGTGTGTGTGTGTGTGTGTGTGTGTGTCGGTGTGTGTGTGGGTGTGTAAGAATTCAGAACGTTGGGAATTGATGGTCAGCCAGATGAATATTCTTCCTGTAGAATGTGGGAGGCAAGAGTCACTAGTAATGTCCCAAGTATCTGCATCTGTGGGAAGTGCATCCAACTCTCGTCTCTTGGTAAGTGTCGATGGAAACTGGAGCTGGACGTTGGATTATTCGGGATACTGAGGAGATAATTGAGAGGAGTTTTCGCCAGGCCGTAACACCTCAGGTATGCTATGGGGCTATAAGCATAGCATACCGTTATTGATACTTTTGAGGGGGAATGACTTAGGAGGGGTAACACATGGGGTACAGGTCTCTCGCACAGAGTTTGTTCCTGTTGCTCAAAAGAGATGGGATGACAGGAAGAGAGAATTATTTTTGGAGACTTCATCGTGAGAGAAACAGATTGCAAATTCAGTGGGTGGGGACACACTTATGATTGGTATGTTGCCTCCCAACTCCCAGGGCTTGTAATGTCTTGCATCGTGTTTGTGCGATTCTTAAGGGAGAAGGGGGGTAGTGCCAAGTCATGGTCCACATATGAAATACCAACATTGGTAAGAAATGGCATATAAGGCTGAAATACAGTGAACCAGAGTGACATCTTCGATCTAGATCAAACAGAGTTGTTCTCTCTGATTTGTTACACATGACACGTCGTGAAGAGATGAAGAATAGGTAGAGAGCTTTTGAACATAAGGGTACCGGGATGATATAGAGGGGCAGGATTTGGATACCTGGATAATTGTGTCTTATTCTGAAGTAGGTGGTACCTCAACAAATAGGATAGTTTTCACCTGAACCACAGGAGAACCAATATTCTGGGGGTGGTGAGGGGAGGGGGGGATAACTTGCTAATTCTCTTCCGGAGGGTTTACGTGAACTCAGCAGCACAATGGGAACATGAATTGCAGGTCAGTTTTACAGGAGGTTTTGAGTAGTGTGGACATAACTAGGTTTGGAAGAGGGTACTGGCAATAATGAAGATGTCTCCAAGTGTGTTTGCTTCATCGCCAGGAGCATCTGGAATAAGGTAGATGAACTTAGTACATGGGTTGTTAACTGGGAGTTCGACGTTGTGCCATTTCAGAGACATGAATGGAGCAGTGAAAGGACTGGGAGTTCCTCATGCCGCAGTTTCGATTTTTCAGTAAGAACAAGGAAGGTGGCTAAGGAGGGCGAGGTGTAGCCAAGCACAGCATTACGGGAGCGAAAAGAATATTTGATGAGCACTCTACGGAGTCTACTGTGCTAGAAAGGTCTGATATTAGACTCAGGAAAGGAGAGGTCACTGTGAATGGAGTTTTCAATAGCCCACTGAAACATTCCAGAGATGTAGAGGAAAAGATTGCAATGATGACTCTGAATAGGAGTGAAAATAACGGGTAGTTGTTATGGGGAATTTTAACTTTACCAATAATGATTGGGAAGTTTATAGTTTGAGTAAATCTGATCAGTAAGTTTTTGTCCAATGTGTGCAGGAGGATTTCCTGACGTAGCATATAGTCAGGCCAACAAGAAGCAAAGCCACATTGGAATTGGTACAGGGTAATGTACCAATCTGTTCGATGTGGAGGGAAGTGAGAACTTTGGTGATCGGAATAGGTGGTACCTATTCATCTGTGTCACAATTGAAAAATGACAATGCTGTCGAGGAGAGTATTGTGATACAACCTATTAGAATACACGAAATTAATGTTCGTAAGGAGTTTGTGTTGGCATTTCTTGAAAGTGTGAAAAAAGATCTGTCCGTTGGGTTTGATGGGATGTATCCTAGGATTCTCTGGGAATCATGGGTGGAGACATTTAACTGTGGACTTTGTGTCATCGGCGTCTCTGTGATTAGTGCGAGAAGACTCAAAATTAGTAAATATTGACCCCTTCTCCAAGAAGAGGAGGAGAACTTTGATAATTGCAGAACATTGAGCCTCAGTTTCATTGTAGATAAAGTGTTGGAAAAAGTTATGAGAGATGGGATTTATGATCATCCAATAAGGAAAAAGTTGATTTGGGATAGTCAATTCGATTTTGTGAAGAGTATAGCTGAAAATGTCTTGCTGGTTAAAGGACAGCAGGTCAGGCAGCATTTCAGGAATAGGAAATTCGACGTTTCGAGCATCAGCCCTTCTTCAGGAATGGGAGAGAGTTTGCCAAGCAGGCTAAGATAAAAGGTAGGGAGGAGGGACTTTGGGGAGGGGCGATGGAGGTGGGATAGGCGGAAGGAGGTCAAGGTGAGGGTGATAGGCCGGAGTGGGTTGGGGGCGGAGAGGTCAGGAAGAAGGTTGCAGGTTGGGAGGGCGGTGCTGAGTTGAGGGAACTGACTGAGACAAGGTGGGGGGAGGGGAATGAGGAAACTGGAGAAATCTGAATTCATTCCTTGTGGTTGGAGGGTTTCCAGGTGGAAGATGAGGCGCTCCTCCTCCAGCCGTCGTGTTGTTATGTTCTGCCGGTGGAGGAGTCCAATGACCTGCATGTCCTCAGTGGAGTGGGAGGGAGAGTTAAAGTGTTGAGCCACAGGGTGGTTGGGTTGGTTGGTCCGGGCGGCCCGGAGGTATTCTCTGAAGCATTCTGCAAGTAAGCGGCCTGTCTCCCCAATGTAGAGGAGGCCACATCGGGTGCAGCAGATGCAATAGATGATGTGTGTGGAGGTACAGGTGAACTTGTGGCGGATATGGAAGGATCCATTGGGGCCTTGGAGGGAAGTGAGTGTGGAGGTGTGTGCGCAAGTTTTACATTTCCTGCGGTTGCAGGGGAAGGTGCCGGGAGTGGAGGTTGGGTTGGTGGGGGGTGTGGATCTGACGAGGGAGTCACGGAGGGAGTGGTCCTTGCGGAACGCTGATAGGGGAGGGAGGGAAATATATCCCTGGTGGTGGGGTCCGTTTGAAGGTGGCGGAAATGACGGCGGATGATACGTTGTATGCGGAGGTTGGTGGGTTGGTAGGTGAGAACCAGTGGAGTTCTGTCTTGGTGGCGTTTGGAGGAGCGGGGCTCAAGGGCGGAGGAGCGGGAAGTGGAGGAGATGCGGTGGAGGGCATCGTCGATCAAGTCTGGGGGGAATCTGCGGTCCTTGAAGAAGGAGGCCATCTGGGCTGTGCGGTGTTGGAACTGGTCCTCCTGGGAGCAGATGCGGCGGAGACGAAGGAATTGGGAATATGGGATGGAGTTTTTACAGGGGGCAGGGTGGGAGGAAGTGTAGTCCAGGTAGCTGTGGGAGTCAGTCGGTTTATAGTAGATGTCTGTGTTGAGTCGGTCGCCCGAGATAGAGATAGAAAGGTCTAGGAAGGGGAGGGAGGAGTCTGAGACAGTCCAGGTGAATATGAGGTCGGGATGGAAGGTGTTAGTAAAGTTGATGAACTGTTCAACCTCCTCGTGGGAGCACGAGGTAGCGCCGATACAGTCATCGATGTAGCGGAGGAAAAGGTTGGGGGTGGTGCCAGTGTAGTTGCGGAAGATGGACTGTTCCACATATCCTACGAAGAGGCAGGCATAGCTGGGGCCCATGCGGGTGCCCATGGCAACTCCTTTGGTTTGGAGTAAGTGGGAGGATTGGAAAGAGAAGTTATTCAGGGTGAGGACCAGTTCAGTCAGTCGAAGGAGGGTGTCAGTGGAAGGCTACTGGTTGGTGCGGCGGGAAAGGAAGAAGCGGAGGGCTTTGAGTCCTTCGTGATGGGGGATGGAGGTGTACAGGGACTGGATGTCCATTGTGAAAATAAGGCATTGGGGACCGGGGAAGCGAAAATCCTGGAGGAGGTGGAGGGCATGGGTGGTTTCCCGAACGTAGGTGGGGAGTTCTTGGACTAAAGGGGACAGGACCGTGTCGAGGTATTGGGAGATGATTTCGGTGGGGCAGGAGCAGGCTGAGACAATGGGTCGGCCGGGGCAGGCAGGTTTGTGGATTTTGGGCAGGAGGTAGAAGCGGGCGGTGCGGGGTTGTGGGACTATGAGGTTGGAGGCGGTGGATGGGAGATCCCCTGAGACAGGGCCGCTTACTTGCAGAACGCTTCAGAGAACACCTCCGGGCCGCCCGGACCAACCAACCCAACCACCCCGTGGCTCAACACTTTAACTCTCCCTCCCACTCCACGGAGGACATGCAGGTCCTTGGACTCATCCACCGGCAGAACATAACAACACGACGGCTGGAGGAGGAGCGCCTCATCTTCCGCCTGGGAATCCTCCAACCACAAGGAATGAATTCAGATTTCTCCAGTTTCCTCATTTCCCCTCCCCCCACCTTGTCTCAGTCAAGTTCCCTCAACTTAGCACAGCCCTCCCAACCTGCAACCTTCTTCCTGACCTCTCCGCCCCCAACCCACTCCGGCCTATCACCCTCACCTTGACCTCCTTCCACCTATCCCACCTCCATCGCCCCTCCCCCAAGTCCCTCCTCCCTACCTTTTATTTTAGCCTGCTTGGCAAACTCTCTCCCATTCCTGAAGAAGGGCTGATGCTCGAAACGTCGAATTTCCTATTCCTGCGATGCTGCCTGACCTGCTGTGCTTTAAACAGCAAGACATTTTCAGCTGTGATCTCCAGCATCTGCAGACCTCATTTTTTACTTTGTGAAGAGTAGTTTGTGCTTCACGAACCTGATTGAGCTCTTTGAGAATTTGACCTATTAGGTGGATGAGGGTGAAGCGATTAAAATGGTGGATATAGTTTTCACTTAGGCATTGGTAATATTCCCCACGGTAGGCTACTGCATAAAATACATAGGCGTATGATTGAAAGTTTTTTTATTGGTTTGGATCAGAAACTGGCTAGCTGAAAGAAGACAGAATGGGTAGTTGATGGGAAATATTCGTTCTGGATTTCAGAAACTAGTGGTTTCGCAGGAGGTTTTCTTTCGGTCCACTGCTGTTTGTCATTTTTATAAATAACCTGGATTAGGGCATGGAATGATGGGTCAGTAAATTTCCCGATAACAGGAAGCTCAATGGAGTTCTCAACAGTGCCAAATGTTTCTGCAGGTTGGAGTGGGACATGAATAACCTGCAGAGCTAAGCTCAGAGATGTCAAATAGAAATTAATGTGGGAAAATGTGAGGTCATTCACATTGGAAGCAGCAATAAGAAGAAAGAGTTCTGGGCTCAAAGTAATGTTCTTGGAAGTTCAGCTGAGCAGAGAGACCTCGGCGCTACTGTGCAAAAAACGCTGCAAGTTACCACCCGTGTTGACAGGTTTGTTTCGAAGGAGCACGGAATGATTGATTTATTGGGAGAGAGGTTGAGTTTCAGAACCATTAGGTCATGTTGCACTCCAAAATTCTCTGGTGGCCGCAATTGTGGAAATGCATACAGTTCTGATCGCCACATCATCGGACGGATGTGCAATCATTGGCAAGTGTGCAGAGGAGATTAACTGCGGTGCTGACTTTTTTGGAGGGCAAGTTTTACGAGGAGAGACTGCGGGAACTCGGGCTGTTTATGACAGAGAGAAGAAGTTTGAGAGATGATTGAACAGAGACATACAAGATGATCAGATGCTTTCTTAAGGTGACCAGTGAAGGACATTTTTTTTACAAATGGTGATGGTCGGCACAAGGCCACACAGCTTTAAATTGCGGCTGATAGATGCCGAGGCATGTTCTATTCTCAGTGAGTAGAAAAGTTGCAGAACGCCTAGGATTCAACAATCGGAGATGCACTAACTTTTAGGGCTTTTCAATGATCAGGGATAATCTTTTGAGTCATAATTATAAAATGTCATTCGGTTTGACATTTGATTAGGATCGCGTTGGGTGTAGCATCAAGGGCCAAAGAGCCTTTATTGTGCAGTAATATTCGGTCCTCGAGCTGTTCTCAGCCTGATGTTGCAATTATCCTGGCCAATATCAGTGAAATGAGCGGCTGGCGTGGATCAATCTCTCAACTTCGGCAGCTCAGACACCTCCAGTCTGCTATAGAAGCACAGTAACCTGATCAATTTCCCCAATGGAGCTGACATCAGAGCACGTTCAACGGCTCCTGTTCTTGCCACTGAGGCCAGAAATTCAATTACTCAATTTTGTGCTGTGGATCTGAATTGAAACACACATCAGAGGTGATTGTACTGATTATTGATCATCCATTATGTCATATCAGGTTCAGGAAAAGGACAGAGAAAAACGTGGTGAAAAAAGATGTTATTGAATATAATTCTGGATTAGTGGTGCTGGAAGAGCACAGCAATTCAGGCAGCATCCAGGGAGCAGCGAAATCGACGTTTCGGGCAAAAGTGCTTCATCAGGAATAAAGGCAGAGAGCCTGAAGCGTGGAGAGATAATCTAGAGGATGGCGGGGGCGGGGTGGGAGGGGGGAGAAAATGGCATAGAGTACAATAGGTGAATGGGGGAGGGGTTACTGAATATAAGTTTACCGTGGCTTTCTGCGTTGATCACGGGCAACGTTTGGTCACTACTGTACTGGGATTTTCCTTCCATCAGTTTCAATTCGTCACAGAATTCGATTCACTGACACTGCACCAAGTTCCTTTGGAAAGTTCATATGACACATTGACCAACATTGCACACACCGTCAATAATCTTCAGCATTACGACATCAAAGAGCACGTGGCATGGTTTGTATAAATAGTATACAAAGCACAATGCTATGCAAGATCTAATTGAATTCCACTTTAGATTAGATTACATTCCCTACAGTGTTGCAACAGGCCCTATGGCCCAACCCACCCAGAAACATTTCCCTTTGACAGATGCACCGATCACTACGGGAAATTTAGCATGACCAATTGAAATGACCTGTATATCTTAGTATTGAGGGAGGAAACCGGAGTACCCAAAGCAAACCCATGCAGTCACAGGGAGAACGTGCAAAATCCACACAGTCAGTTGCCCAAGACTGTGAGGCAGCCATGCTAATCAATGAACCACTATGCCACCACAGTAAAAAGTAGCAAGAATCCAGAGTAATATTCAAAATGTCAGATATTCATATTCATTACCTTGGTCAGAATTCTAGCCTTGCAAGGGCGAGTCTGCCCCTGAATCCCCAGAATCCACGTGGACGTATGTTCCATTGGTCCACCTGGAAGCCTCTGTTCAGCCTGACAGAGCAATCAGAAATCTCCACTTTCTGATCTGAAGCTGCGACAGGATTTGTCTAATCCAGCTGTGAGGGCAGCGAGGTACACGTGAGACCTTAATATTTCTTGATGTAGATTCACATTGCCCTCATTATGTTAGTGTTTAAAGACCTGGGCCAGAAACAGCCCAGTCAGGACGGAACATGAGAAGGCCATTCTTCACACCGCTCCTGCCCCGCCCCGCCATTCGATATCATCATGGCAGAGCCAGTATGTTAATGTTTTTTTTCAGACTATCAACATCATCGTGTTTGCTACTGGCTAACAGATATAATAATCGAGCTCTATCTTCAATAGACATCGAAATTGTTCATTTGTGCGAATAAAGAAGGTCCGTTTCAAGGCATTTGGGTTCCTGCTCCCATATTGCAGGTTTTGCAATAGAGCAGCCGAGTTTGGTCTGATCACATATCAAACCAAGAACTAAACCACGATGCTGCTGAGACGCAAATCGATCATCTTGGAATGCCAACTTCAGCAATCACGAGGAAATCCACCGGGCTTTCTCTTGCGCCACAGAGCCGCGCAAGCAGGCATTTTTAAGCACACAGGGTTGCCTTTGCCTCGGGACTCCCATCTCACGTAGGTCTGCCTTCGTCACACTTTCCAGTACTAGGTGCTGATCCAAGTGTGCTCTCGCTATTCAAGGGTTTGTCTACACACTGCTGAAATATTCTACTGGCATGTAGCTATACCACACTTTCAGATAGTGAAGTCCAGTCAAATACCACTGTCTGTTTGAAATTATTTATTCTAAATTTCCGCTTAATCGCTTGTCTCTTGCTTTTAATCTATGCTACTGCGTATTATTACTTCCCAAAACATGCTTATTTCTGTCACACATATCTCTCTTCTTCATAATATGTGCACGTTAATCAGTTTCTCACACAGCCTTCTCTGCACTTGGATAAACAGCCCCAGGCTGGCTCGACTACCTTTGCAGTGGAAATGTTCCAGCCCTTTGTCATTCTTATCATCTCCTCAGAACATCTTCTCCTGGAATCAGACGCTTCCTGCAACCTTCAAGGGAAAAACGTTCTCTGAAGAAAAGACAAAATGTCTCAACAAAACTCAACAGCTATTTTACATCTATGGAGAGAAAGGAGAGTTAATGTTTCGAGACCAATGATCCGTTTTTGAAACTAATGGGACATGCGGGTGCGAAAGGAATGTGAAAGAAGGCGGACGGGTCTGAAATGATTGAACTCGATGCTGAGTCCTGAAGACTGCATAATCTGTCAGTAGAAAATGAGGTGCCGTTCTTCCAGCTTGTGCTGTGCCTTGAAGGAGCACAGCAGCTGACCAGAGTCTGAAATAGTGCCTTGGGAGCACCGTGTAATATTGAAGTCACAGGAGACAGGAAGATCAAGATAATTTTTGTTGATTCCATACAGAACGTCGGTGATCTCAGCTTTGTCACTGACTCTGTTTTTCTCTCCCCATTGTGCAGTGATAAAATTCAGAGGAGGAAATACAGTTGCCTGGATTGAAAGTAGTGCTGACAAATCACTAAAAACAGTGCCTGGAAAGTCACACAGTGAGGAGAGGTATGGTAACCCAGCAGGTCATCTAGCTTAAACATTAGAACGTTACAGTGCAGTTGGCCCTTCGGTCCTCGATTTTTCACTGACCTGTGAAAAAAATATGATGCCCATCTAACCTTCATCGTTACATTATTATCCATATTTTTGTCCAATTCACATTCAGTGAGTCTACGACTGTTGCAGGCAGGCTGATCCACTCCCGTACTACTCTCTGTGTGAAGAAATTAGAACAGTTATCTGTCCTAAATCAATCGGCATTCAATTTAATGCTGTAGCTCCTCGTGTTGGCCTTCCCTATCTGAGGAAAGAGGCTCTCACTCTTCACTCTATCTAACCTTCTGATAATCATATAAATCTTGATTAAGTCACCTGTCAACCTTCTTCTCTCCAACGAAAACAACCTCAGTCTCCTCAGACTTTGCTCGTAAGACTTTCGATTCACACCTGTCATCATCCTAGTAAACCTCCTTTGAACCCTTTCCAGAGATTTCACGTTTTTCCAAAATTCAGTGACCAGAGCTGCATGCAATACTTGGTGGTGCCCTACCAGGTGCTAAAGCCGCAACTTCTGTGATTTTATGGAGTGGTGTTTTCTGGGCAAATGTTGGGATGCAAGGAATTCTGGTCCAGAGGGTCGCGACAGAAAATGTCCTGCATTTTGCTGGCAAGTTGTGGAGTTCAGTGAGATGGAATATTGGTGAAAGTGGAAAAGAATGTATACTTTCCACCGCTTCCAGTCACCAGTAAGCATATCCAAGTCACATTCAGACATTCAGACATATTTCCTCATCTTTAAAAGGTATGCACACTTTCAGTTTGCCATGCGACAGTTTCGTAAATTAATTCAGTACTGACAGGATTACCGTTTAAAGCTGTGTGACAGATGTTGCAAACGGTCATACCAGACAAAATGAGGTGCCACGTGAAAAACAAATGTGTTTCATTCAGGAAAGATAAAATCGAATTGTTCATATAGAATTGTTCATAGAAAACTGTGGTGAACTATCTGCTGATTTTTTTAGATGGGGGTAGAAGACGTCCGCATGAGCACCACTCTCATGCTGACTTTGATCTCCAGGATCTGCAGCCCTCACTTTCACCTGCGGGAAAGGGAACTGAGTCATCATTAACAATTGTGTTTTGAACTGGAAGAATTTTTCAAGCGAAGTTTGATTGAGCGTTGGGATGTGGAAATTCTGGTTAGATTAGTTGAGCCCAACAGCATTCTATGATTGATCAGAGCCCCCAGCGCGCCCATGAGTTTCTCTGATTGGTTGGAGCACCAATGCCTACAGCATGGTCATGTAGAACTGCCTCTTCTACGCTGTTGGGCATTATACATCATCAGTTCGGATGGGTCCTGCAGCATGCACAGGGTTAATATGATTGGAGAGCATGCTTGTGGCGAGTGATCATTGGAACGAAATGTTGTCGTCTTCAATCGACAGTTGGCGAGTGAGGGCGAAAGGGGAGGGAAGCACCAGGTGCTAGAGCACAGTTAGAGGTTCCATGTTTGGTCATTATATGACTCTGGACCCAAAAACAGTGGCTCTGGGCTCGCTAATTAAGCCAAAGAGAGTCTGAGTCTTCTTCCCAGAAACAGACCCCAGTCAGCTGCCGCTATTCCTGGTTCAGTTTTATCTTGTTTTATCAGTCTCCAGGTGGTAGACTCTGGAACTCACTCTCTCTAAAGATTAGTTGGACATTGAACTTTCCATTCTTCTCTGGATGCATGGGCAAAGGAGTTTCAAAAAAAAAATGCTCAAAGCCGAGCATTCCCGCGAGCAACAGTGATGTGATCCGTGGCTTTGTGAAATGGAAAGGTTTGGATTGATGGGAAAGTGTACCCCATGAACACCTCTGTCCCTTACCTTGCTGTAAATGTTTCAGATACGAAAATAATGGATATCCGTGCCCTTGTTTTGGAACAAAACCCTGCTTCGGGAGGTGGTGAAGATTGGACTGAAGCAGTGACAGTGATTATCTTTGTTGCTTGTTCAATTCGTGCACATCACTGCTATTAATCATGTCCGTGCTAACATCACGGCTCTTATAGAGTGGGCTGTTCGTCGGGCCAGTGGCGCAATGGATAACGCGCTTGACTATGGATCAGGAGACTGTAGGTTCAAGTCCTACCTAGCTCGAGGGAAATGCAGGCATTTGTTACGCTTTGAAAACTGATTTCTCTTTAGCCGAAATAAGGTGTGAGTTTTTAATCTGCAGGAATAAGAATGCCTTCATTAAATGTCCACGTGAAGCTGAGGGTCAATATTCCAGTGTCATCACAGGAAGGAAGCCGAATAGTCGCACACGTTGGTCGTGGGTACCTTTCCATTTCACAAAGCCACGGATCACATCACTGTTGCTCGCGGGAATGCTCGGCTTTGAGCATTTTTTTCCTTGGCCCATGCATTCAGAGAAGAATGGAAAGTTCAATGTCCAACTAATCTTTATAGAGAGTGAGTTGCAGAGTCTACCACCTGAAGAAAGATAAAGTTTTCCGACAAATCTATTCAAAGCTTTCTGCATCTTGTCTGAAATCTACAAACCCTGATGATCGATCAAGAGTAACTGTTTCCTTCAATCTGTAATTCCATGCTCCTCATTATTTTGTAGACGGCAATCATGTCTCCTCACATTCAGCTCTGCTCTGAGAAAAATAACTTCCGTTTTGCCTAGGCCAGACCACTAAAAACATTCTTATGCAGGAAATCCAGAGTGTAACGTCGCTGTTTGTTTTGGTGAGTGTGTAGTAAGATTTACTTAGAATACTTTAGCTAGGTTGACTTCCAGTTTTGAAAACAGAGAGAAAATTATTCACAAAACTAAGGAACGAAACACAATGAACAGAATATAAAATACCCACAGATCTTAGCTATCTAAAGTAGACTTACTTATGCTTTTCAAAAAAATACACAACAGTCCTGATAATTAAACCCCATAAACACAGAATACAAATGAAACTGGTTTACAGGTCGATATTAGAGGGGCAGAAGATGAGAGACATTCACATCACTGGCACACTGAAAACCTTCGTGTAATTGTGTGTGGCTGATACTTTGGCAATGGTTAACAAAATATTTAGGCTGTCAAATAAATTTTGAAATTCTTGTGTTCGCTGAAATTTCTTGCCTGTTTTGAGCAATTCGGTGAGTTGAGCAGTCCCACTTCTAACAGTCAGCACAAACTTTCAGAAAAAGTCACTCAATCCGGTAAACCGTTGTACTGCTCTCTTCGTCAACAATGTATAAAAATACCCCGTAACTTTCGTTTTCACATCGCGTGGGGCTATTTGTCCGTGTTCAACGACATAGTCCAGGAAGGTGACTTTGGCTTTGGCAGATATACTTTCAGTTAGGTTTACAAATCAGTTTGACTTCCGTATTCGATCAAACAAGCCCGAGAAATTCTGTAAATATTCAATTCATGAGAGACTGAATGACCCAGGCACACAACACACCAAACTGTTGTGTATCCAGCAATTACCTTGTCCGTTAACCTCTGAAATACGAGTGAAATCTTTTTCGCACAAACGGCATTACTTTAAATTTATGCAGTCCAGTTGGCGTTACAAAATTGCCTTTGATCTTTCCGACAAAGTTTACTGTCAGTAACCTTTGAGGAATTCCATCTTGGAAATGTAAGTTGCTCTTCCAATCTCTTCCACATAGTCCTCCAACTACAGATGCGTAGATGCACCAGTCTTTCTAACAACATTGACTTTGTGATAGTCCACACATAACTTTTGGGTCTTACCTGACTTTGGCACCATGATATGGGTGAACTCCATTCATTGAAACTCACTTTGGTTATGCCATCTTGGAACATCCGTGATATCTCCTTATAAAATTGCACCAACTTTATAGGGTTATGCCTGCAAGGATGTAACAAAATCAGAACAGCAACTCCTATATTTACATCAACTACAAATAGGTTATTAATTCCCAGTTTATTTCAGCATGCAAGAGTAATAACTCTTACGATTTTCTTCTGGAAGAGAACTGAATAACTTTAACAATATTGGACAACTTTTGCATTGTCCAATTTTGTAGCAGGAACGTCCGTTGCAGAATTCGCTGAAATTGGTTCTTCCCAGTGTGTTGTATTCAATAACGCATTCTCCCCTTGCATTCGTTCTCTGCCAAAATACCATTAGCGCATATTCCCATCACACATTCTGTGAGATTCCTTCATGCCAGGAGTTCCTATCAAGTAGCTAACCTCACTCGATTTCCTCTTAATTTGATAAGGTCTTCGAAACCTTGCTTTAAAGTTTCACCAATTAATGAAATTTAAATAAATACATTGTTCCCAGTGGCAAAATTCTGATTTTTTTTGTTTCTCATACACTTCCTGCTTCACCATTTGCTGCGATAATTTTAAGTGCTGTCTCGACAACTCTCCCACATTATTTAGTCCAATTCTAAAATTTGATACATCGTCCAAATGCTTGGTCTCTGTAACCTGACTTATTAATATTTCCTTATTAAATTTTAATGGTCCTCCTTCTTTATGCCCCAAATTGGTCTCAGATGATCTTAGTTTTGTGGATTCTTTCGATATATCTCAGATCGCAAACAGCACTGACGCAACTCCCTTATGGAAATAATCTGGCTGCTCCGAACCATAAAACCTCAACATAGTCTTTAATAATTGACGTCGCCTTTCCAGTGCACCATGTGATTCTGAATGGTACACAGTGGATTTGATTCGTTTTAATCCGAAGCTATCTATATACTCCCTGGAAAGTTGGATGTGAAGTTGGACTCTTGATCTAATTGTATCTCTGATAGTAGTTTATATTTAGTTTTTTTTTAATCGTAATTTTTCCTCAATCCTTTTAGCTGTCATCTTGCAGAATTGAACAGCATTTGGAAATCTCGTCAATACGTCCATTTATGTTAATTAATACTTATTCCCATCTTTTATTGAATGTAGGGAACCTACAGAATGCATCAAGACAATTAAGACAGATTCCTTGAACGCTGCAGCAGGTATTAAAGGTGCAGGCTTTATTTTTTCCCATGGTTTGAAATGTATGACACGTCAGGCAAAATTCAATTACATTCATCTGCAATCCAGGCCAGTAAAAATGTCTTTGTATTTTAGCCTCCGTTTTCCTCACGCCTAAGTGACATCCAATTTTTTGGCACATGTGGCACTCGCAGCACCACTTTTCTGTACCCTACTAGAAAAAAAAAACCATCCTGCCCATTTCTCACATACTTGAATATATGTTGGTCTCCATTTCCTCCTTAACATATCATTTGCTAAGTAATATCACACAGGGATGCATTCACTCTCCTTCCGAATATATGTCTTCTGATCCAAGTGTTTTAATTTTTCATCTTTCTGCTGTAACTCAGCAGCATAGCTGAGCTGAATATGCTTGCATTTTTAACGTTTGTCCCCTGCTGTGTCCAGCTTACTTGATATTAAAAACATTGTAATCTTGATGCATTGTGTAGATTCCCTACATTCAATAAAAGATGGGAATAAGTACTAATTAACATAAATGGATGCAATCATTTTTCAGCTTCCTAATCCGTGCCTTTTGATTTCTCCTGCTTTCGATTGTGACTCTGTGATCGTGTAAAGACACAATCTGGGAAAATTCCTTGATCAACGTCCTGCATTGCTAGTCTTGCCTGCAGCTCGACTGACTTTTCAACTGGAGTATGGAGCAGGCTAACCGGTGATTGAGCTATATCATTTGCAAGCACAAATTCTTTTCTTGGAGCTGAGAGTTTGTCCAGAACTCCCACTACAAACTCCCCACTCTTTTCTGCCCACTCTAGCCTCACTGTACATCACTGAGCAATGTTTCGTCCCACCATGAATTCCTGTACACATAGTTCTTCAGGAGTACATATTTCCCCATCCTTCTGCATCACAGACTGAGACGATCCTGTGTCCCTAAATACTGTTACCTGTCTATTTGCTACTCCTCGCCAAGGTAAATAACCTTTAACTTTGCAGGTATATTTTTCAAGCACACGTGGCACTTCCCCCTTACCAACCTCTGATCGGTTTGTGCACTCTGATGAAGCTTTCCAGCCTCCACTGTGCTTTCTATTACCATGCCAACAAAACATCCAGGCTTGTTTTGTTTTCCTGCATTTGATTTTACAGTGCTTTCCATAGTTCTCCAATACTGATTTCATGTGGCCTACTGTATTGCAATGAAAACCTCAGATCTTGTTCCCTTCAAGGTTTTCCTATATATCCTGTGATAAGTTATCCTCATGATCTTAACAGAGATTTAACTTTCCCGTTCCACGTGAGGATTTCTCTTTGCCCAATTTCTTTCCCGCAGGCGTAAAATGATTCTGGAAGCCCATCCTTGTTTTATGGATCAGTTCATTACAATCAGCCATTTCAGCTGCTCTTTGTCGTTTTAAAAATATGCTCTTCCAGTGTAATCTTATCTTCAGCATTTATCTCCAGCGTTTTAATGTGAATTCCTTTAGTAATTGCCAATTTCTGAAGTTCAATCTCTGTCTCCCTTTCTCTCTGCTCTTGTGCTCTCTCTTCTTCGAATCGTACCTGAAACTGTTTGAAATCTGGTCTCTTTTCCTTATCTCTCGCGTCTAACTCAAGCTGCTTCATATTCAATTAAAATTTAAACATCTCTGCAAATTCTCATGAATTTTCCAGCTGGGTGAAATGCTGAGCTACTGCGGGGAGTGACCTCTCCTTTTCTCACAGAAAGAGGCAAATACAACCCCAGCATTTTTGCTTATTCCAGAAGCCTGGCCTGAATCAGTTTTTTGTAAAAATGCCAACTTTTCATCGTAAATAGTCAAACAACCCTTTGTACCTAAATGAGACATGCTTTCCCAAGAACTGTCCACGACAATCCAAATCAACACCCAAAATGAAGACGCAGGCATATATCGGTTGCTCTTTTAATCCATCAACTATCTTCCAATTTGTTATGAGCTAGGCTAAATCATTCAAAATGTTATTAAGCAGACAACCCAGATCGTAACATTCTATTCTTTTTCGTTAAGTGTACAGTGATAATTACCCAATTAGCTAATTATAAAAAATCACAAAATCACGGATAGAAAAATAAAAAAATATATAGAATACCCACAGAACTTAGTCCTTCCAAAATAGACTGAATTATGTCGTTCTGAAAGTACACAACATTCCGAAAAAAAGCACCTTAAACACAGTAAAAATGAAACAGAATCTTACGGTTAAAAATTAGAACGGCAGAAGGAGAGAAGTTATTAATTAGTGCACCACTGCTGCTGAAGGATCTAAAAACTGGAATTCAGCATTCCAGATTGACCACTCTTTTACGATTATACAGTTCATTTCTAAAACATAGAGTCTTTGGCCACAAGCCTCAGCTGTTGATGGAGAAAACAAAAGGCCTCACAGTGAAGAATTACATCACTATAACACTTCATCTGATTCAGAGCCTGAACTGATTTACAATGCCTTTGATAAAAAACAACGTCAAGACACATAATCCTTGAGGAAAAGTACAGCTCGTTGTTTTTTTTAAAAGAGAGCATCTTTGTGACAGCGCAGTCTGTCCAAACAATCTTCATAACTGAAATTCTACGAACAGACAATGTCCTGGTAAATCTGGTCTGCACAGTTTCCAGTGCTGTCACATCCCTGCCATAATGATAATTGCAGAAAGACACTCAATACTCCATCTAGAGCCGATTGAGCAAATGAAATTAACAACATAGAAATCCACAGAAACTGCACTTTTTCAATGATGTGACTTTTGCACAAAACTGCGCCGCGGAGAAAGTGAGAACTGCAGGTGCCAGAACTCAGAGTCGACAGTGTGGCGATGGAAAACACAGTTGCTCAGACAGCATGCGAGGAGCGGGAGAATTGCAGTTTCGGACATAAACACCTCATCAAGAATGAGGTTTGTGGCCGTGGGGACGGAGAGATAAATGGGTGGTTTGGGAATTTGGGGGCGTGATAGCTGAGAAAGTGATGAGCAGATAAAGGTGGAAAATAAGATGCGAGTTCTGACAGGAGGTGGAGCGGGTAGGTTGTAAAGGTGATGTGCAGGACATAAGGGCAATGCTGAGTTGGAGTCATGAAACTAGAATAATGTGAGCGAAGGGTGATTGAGGAAACTGGTGATCCCATGTGGCATCAAGGTCCCAAGTGGATGATGAGGCCTTCTTTTTTCAGGCGTCAGGTGTTTAGAGAATGTCAACGAGGGAGGCGCAGGACCTGCATGTGCTTGGCAGATTGGGAGGTAGAGAATGATTTGCATCAGTGATGAGCTTCCAACTGCATATCCAAACTATCATTACGAACATGTTGTTACATCTCAAGAACAGTATCTGACACTACCCCCATCGAAGTAGAAGGCGAGGATTGCAGATGCGAGAGATTGTAGTCAGGAAGGATAGCACTAGAAAGCACAGTGGTTAGGCAATATCTGAGGACCAGGAATGTCAATGCTTCGAACATAACTAGCGAAGAACTTATGCTCGAAAATCGATTTTCCTATTCCATGGATGCTGCCTTACTAGGGGTACTTTTCAAGATCCACGCTTTTAACTCGACACCACCACCACTCAACTGCTTTAGAAATTTAAGATGCACCTGTTGCCACTCATTTGTTTCTTCTGCCGCATGCGAGGAAAACTGCAACATTCTTTTCCCCATAAATATCAGGTCATTCAGATCACTAAAGAACAGAAAACTGCTGAGGCTGATTAACTGAGGGAAAAAAAATTGTAGAATTCTGCATTCTCTCAGTGCAACTGAATGTTTGAATATAAAGTTGGGAAAGGAAAAGAGAAATCTGCAGTTTGATAACTGCTACATTCTGTTACTCAAAGGAAAAACGAGTTTCATGAACCGGAATGTTTCGATCAGGCAATGCATGCTCACCCTGTCAGGTTCTGAGAGGAATGGTGGAATAGATATTGGCTTCGCCATTGCTGAACAGATGAAAAATATTAATTTGACTTCCAAAACAGTTGATGCTCCTGCAGAAAAGTCAATGAGACTCATATCCCAGCACAGCCATTTTGGTGTGTATTTCAGAGTCCTGCAATATCACATTTAATTTAAAAGATCTTTATTGATTGTTCCTTATAAATACGGCATTCTCCATTTCAGAGTTCATTGGACAATATTTTACCCACTCACTTATTCAATGGTACATCACTCAATTTTAATACCCCTAATGTTCTATTCACGACTTATCTACCAAAATGCTTTCACGAAGAAAATGCTTATTTTTAAAACCAAAGACTGAGCTTAACCAATGCCTGTTGGAAATCAACCATCATTCTGTCACTCTCTATCTGTTGTTTAGTGTGACTCAGTGCCTGTCACCTAAAACCTGTGCCCTCTAGTTTTGAACTTCAACATATTGCGCAAATGATTTAGGCCAGTTGTCGATCCATGCCCCTCATGATTTCATAAACGATGAGAACGTGACACACTGGCTGGAACATTCCAGCGAAAAAGCCCCTGCTGACCCCATCTCCATGCTTATCTGAAGCTCTCGGCTCCCCGCAACATCCCTTAAATCATGTGTGCACAGTTTCAATTTTCACAAAATCCTTCCTGTAGAAGTTGACCATAATTGTAAACAGTATTCTAAATGTGATCTCACCAATGCTCCATATCGCCACAACATGACCTTCCAACTTGGATAATCGACTTTCTGACTAATAACGAAAAGCGTGCCAAGTGCTTTCTTCACCACATTGTCTCCTTGTGGCACCACTTGATCTGCTTTTATAAATTTTTCCTTGACTGATAAAGTTGTGATTGTCACTATGTTCTGCTGCCTTCACGGATATGTTGACCAACATGCAAAGTCTCTCTGTTCCTGTGGGTTTCCTCGTGTCCTGTCAATCATTGAGTAATCAGTTGATGTGTTCCTTCCAATGTGCATCACCTCATGTTTTTCATGGTTAGTTTCAACGTCGCCTCTCTGAATGTGACATTTGATAAATCCATTTCTGTGCTCCTACTTCCTAAAAGGATCTTCCTCACTATTAACCACTTTGCTAATATTCGTATCATCGACAACTCTGCTTATCATTTCCTCCTAACTTGTTCTACATTCTTTACACACATTCACAAACGACATGGGACCCAGCATTCATCCTTGTGTTACATCATTGAATACCAGTTCCAGTCACAAGAAACAGCCTTCTATCACCATCCTGTGTCTCTTACCACCACCAATTATGTTTGTATCCAACTGCCAGGGAACCTAAAATCCCTTTTCACTTGTATCCTCTTACCAATCTTCAGAGTGGTGTCGTGTTGAAGGCTATGTTGGAATCCACACAAATAACATCAACTTCACTAACCTCGTTCAAAATAAAACCTGATCACTTGCCAATAAATTGTATTGAATCCAATCTGTTAGGTATGACATTCTGTACCAAAACCGTGATGACTCTCCCTGATGAAACCTTGCCTGGTGAAGTGGCAGTTAACTCTTTCCTTCAAGGTTCGCTCCAAAAGGTTCCCTTCAATTGATGTGAGACTCACTGCTGTGTGATTCTCTGGTTTATCTCTCCCAATCTTGCGTTAGTCCAGTCCACTACAAACCCAAAGATGAAAGTAAACCATTGCTCAGAACACCTGCAATTTCCTCCCTTGTCACAGAGAGGAACATAAGATACAAGTTTATCCTGAATTTGGAATATGCCCATTTCAATCTGGAAAACCGCGAACACTTCCTCAGTCCCTATGTCAAACTGCTTAAGAACTTTTCCATCCCTCCTCCTGCATTCTGCCCGTATATCTTACCACAAGAGGACTGTTTGCTCGCTGAACAAGTAAAGTGATTCAGTCAGTTATTCGATTTGCAGACACGACTGTACTGTAACTCTGGAGGATGATCATTCAGATATTTTAGCTTGAAAACGCTGTATTAAGCAATTGTGGTTATGAAATATTTGCTTTGATAGCCACAGGCTATTACAGTGAGAAATGGATTGAATTTTCTCCAACTGAAAAACATTTACTTAATTCCAACTCCTGTGCAGATTCCTATCTGTTCACATCTGATATGATGGAGATGTTGCTCTCTTGTTGTTTATCATATCCAGAACAGAGCGGCGGCACAAATCCCAAACACATGATTTCTACTTTCATTGACCTACGAAGTCGATGCCAGTGGCAAACATTGTAATGGGATTCATCAACAAAAGAAACTTTCAGGATGAAAACAGTTCTGTCTTCTGCGCAGGGGGTCATTACAGAAGCACAGTATCCAGCCTCCTCAGGGGCAAGACGAAAAGATGCTGAAAAGAGAAATCGAAGTTTACATTTTTGGTCCAGTGACCTCGTCCTTGGCACTGATGGTTTCCAGGAAAACTTCTTTCGATATGCCGAAGATATGTGGGGGTGCAGTAATTACGAGGAAACGAGATGTCGGGATAGAGCCGAAAGAGAGAGACGAGCAGTTGGGCATAGGAATTGATAATGATCTGTTTGGAGCATTAACAACTGCTCACAGAGACTGTTTATGACTAACCAAAGGTAGTGTGTGACTAGGCCTGGTGAGTGTGTCGGGGGCCAACACATGGGAAACTTCAGGCCTCTAAAATGACTGAGATTGATCTGTAGGGTAGTGGGGTCCTCAAGCAGAAAATGATCTACTGCTTATTCAGCATGCGCTAAGCTATGATGCAACACGGCAGTAAGACTGAGATAAAGACGTTCGCTAGGAAACATGGTTCTGTGCTAAAGGAGCAGTGAACTGGAAGCTCAGGGACACTTTTGGCAATAGAACTTGGCATTCTGCAAAACACTTCGTTTCCCAAGGTAGTGGCGACCACAATATGAGCTGTAGACTAGATTGTGCGAAGTGTAGGGAAAGTATTGCTTCACCTGGAAGGTATATTTGAGCACTTGTATACTAAGCATGGAGGTCAGAAATGGACAAGGGAGGAGAAGCAAGAAACAAGGATACCGTGGATGATATTATTATAGATGTTTTTTAATCAATGAGTAAGAATGTGACCATAAAGGTACTATACCTGAATGCTCGTACTTTTTGGAAGGTTGGAGATATAACGGCATAAATCATCACAAATGAATACGATTTAATACACGTTGCAGAGACATGGAGACAGCATAGTCAAGACTGGGAGGTATATAATCACTGGTATGAGACAATTTGGAAGGACCGAGAGGATGGTAAGGAAGGTGGTGTAACTCAAACATTGAAGGACAACCTCAGACCGATGGAAACAGATGATTTAGTTTCTATGGAGAATGAGTTTGAATCGATTTGGGAGGAAATTAGAAGTTCTAAGAAGAAAAAGTCACTGTTTGTCGGTGTCTATCCGCCTCCAAATTTTAAGATGACATTGGGGAGGGCAGTAAACAAAGACATAAATAACAAATGAAAAAACGAATGGCAATTATCATGTGGGAATTTAATAAACATGTCGATCGTTCGAAGCAGCTAAGTCAGGGTAGCCTTGATGGGGATAGTGTTGAGTGTATCTGCGATAGATTCCTTAAATAATGTGTAATCGAACAGGCCAACAACGGGAGAGGTTAAATTAGATTTAGTGCTGGGTAATGAACTCGGCAAGATGTTAGATTTGGCAATAGGTGAGCACTTTGGGGATAGTTACCAAAATTCAGTTATGTTTATTTTAGTTTTTCATAGGGATCGGTATACATCGAAGTGCAAGCGCTATTGCTGGGGGAAAGAAAATTGCAATGCGATTAGATAAGATTACGCATTCAGAGGTTGGCAAAGAAACGGCACGGAATGGGCAGAATAGAAATGTGGAGCTTATTCAAGGAGCAGGTTCTGTGTGTCTTTGATAAGTATGTACCTGTCAGAGGGTGAGGAAATTGTGAAGCGCAGGAGTCACGATTACTGAGGAAGTTGAATCTCTTGTTGAGAAGGCTTGTGTTCCCATGAGACGTGAATGCTCAGTAATGGAGATTGAGAGTTACAAGTTAAACAGGAAAAACCTGAAGAGAGAGTGAAGACGAGCCAGGAGGGGACAGAGAATTTGTTGACAGATAGATTAAGGGAAAATCCGAAAGCTTTCCATCGATATGTGAGGGCTAAAAGAATGAATAGAATAAAATATGGCCAATGAAGGACAGTCGTGGTAAGTAGTGTGTGGAGTCAGAAGCGATAGGGGAAGAGTGAAAGCAATGTCTTTAGTCAGGATTCGCACTGGGAAAACAAAATGTTGACTAGGACAATACTGAGAAACTGGCTACCAGACGAAATAGGATTGAAGTTCCCAAAGACAGGGCGCCATAAGCTCTGAAAATGTGAACATATCTAAATTCCCCTGGGCCAGATCGTATTTATCCTAGGACTTTCTGGGAAGCTAAGAATCAGATTTATGATTCTTCCACTTTGATATTAATGTTGTTATTGTCCAAAGTTAGAGTACCAGAACACTACAGGATAGTAAAATTGCTCTCTCATTCAAAAAAGGGAGTAAAGGAAACCCTGGAAATTATAGACCATTGACCCTTCCCTCGGTTGTGGGTAAAGTGTTGGAAAAGTTCCATGAGATAAGATTTGTAATCATCTCGAATGGAATAAATTTATGAGGGCAAGTCAAGCCGGTTTTGTGAATGGGTGGACGACACTCACAAACATTATCGAGCTCTGTGAAATGATCGCTGAACTGCAGGTCGGTTTGCTCACTGAATTGGGAAGTTCATTTCCAGACGTTTCATCACCCTACTAGGTAACAATTTCAGTGGGTCTCCAGGCGATGCACTGTTCATGATTCCTGCTTTCTCTTGATATGTTTGGGTTTCTTTGGGTTGGTGATGTCATTTCCGATGGTGATGTCATATCCAGTTCTTTTTTTCTCAAGGGGTATTCGATGGCGTTGAACTCAAAGTGTTTGTTGATGGAGTTCTGTATGGAATGCCATGCTTCGATTAAGTCTCCTGCATGTAGGTGTTTGGCTTGTCCTCGGATGGATGTGTTGCCTCAGGCGAATGCAATGTTTATCGAATGCAATTTTTGTCAAGTTCTTGCATGGCATTTTGGAAATGACATCAGTTTTTGCATATGGACAAATAGGCAGAAAACGAGCCACCAGGATACATGAACATCAACTAGCCACAATACGACGTGACCCTCTCTCACTGGTATCCTTACAAACAAATCAGTAGAGACACTACTTTGACTTGGACAACGCATCCATCCGAACACAAGTGAAACAGAGACACACGCGATCATTCCGAGAAGCATGGAATTCCAACTGGAAATCCATCAAAATCACATCGAGATAGACTTCATCTACAACTCGCTGAAAAACAGAACTGGAAATTATATCATTACAGGAAATGACATCACCAACCCAAAGAACCGCAAGCATATAAATAGAAAGCAGAATTCATGAACAGTCCGTCATCCGAAGGCACAATGAATATATTAACCAGGAGGGTAACGAAACGTCTGGAAATGAGCCTTCCAGCTCAGTGAGCAAATCTTCATCTGGGAAGCTAAAACTGAGCTACAACTCTTGTCAAAACTTGCCAGATGACTAAACAGATGTATGAGGATAAAGCCGTTCATGTAATGCACGTTTGGGTTTCAGTTAGCAGTTTGATAAATCTCGCCACGGCAGGTGACTCACAAAATACTGAGGCATGGGAATGAGGGGGATGTCGTTCTTTGTATCAGAAATTAGCCAGCTGAAAGAAGACAGAGGGTGTTACTTGATGGGAAAACGTCATCCTGGAATTCTGTTGCTTGTGGTGTACTGCAACGATCTGTTTTGGGTTCACTGCTTTTTGTCATTTTTTTGTAAACGAGCTGGATGGGGGCGGAGAAGGATGGGTTAGTACATTTGCGGACGACACTAAGTTCGGGAAAGTTGTACACAGTGCTGAAAGATATTGTAGATAACACAGTGACACAGGTATGCAGTAGAGCTGGGCTGAGAGTTGGCAAATGGAATTTAATGCAGAAAAGTGTGAGAAAGAACATGGCATTAAAAATATCACAGAATATAAAGATTGATAGCAGAAGTTTCTAGTAAAATACAAAATGAAAAAAGAGGCAAAAGTAAACGTTGACCCTCTCGTGGATAAGAAGGGGCATTTCCTTATGGGATATGTGGAAATAGCAGTGACATTGATCAGGCATTTGCGTCGGTCTTCACAGTGGAGGATATTAATAACATGCCAATAATTGACAAAGAGATGACGTTTGGTGACGACCTGGGAACAGACATTATAACAAAAGAACTAGCGTTGGATTGTTGAAGCTAATATTGCAAAGGATGGTTACGTCTCCAGGACTTGATAGAATGCATCGCAGGGTACTAAAGGCAATGGTATGTGCTTGCGGTAATTTTCCAAAATTCGTTGATCTCTGGGCAGTCCCAGCAGATTGGAAAACACAAATATGGCGTTACTGTTTAAAAAGTGTGGCAGACAAAATATGAGGAATTAGATCAGATTACTTCGAGTATCGTAGCAGGCCATTCGTCCCAACAAGTCCACACCGACCGCTAAAGTGCAACCCACCCAGACCCATTCTCCAACATAATAGACCAGTTTATTTAACAAGTGTAGTGCATAAATTTCTTGAGTCTTTTATCGAGGAAAAAATAGCGGGGCTTCTCCGTAGAAATTTGACAGATGCAGCCTGGGTTAATGAAGAGCAGGTCATTCCTGCAAAATCTTTTCGAATTCTATGATGGCATTACGATCATGGTGTACAGCGGGACGCAGTGAATTGAAGTACTTAGATTTTAAAAATGGCCTCAACAACGTGCTGTTCAGGGGCAATATTCTGACAGATGGAATTCCGGATTTGTAGGTGTTCGCTGATGACAGGAGGGTATGTGGAATAGGCTTATTCCGAAAATTTAGAAGAATGAGGCCGGATCTTATGGAAACGTATAAGATTATGAAGGTCATGTGTGAGATAGAAAACGAGAGCATGCTTCCATTTGCAGATGAAACTAGTGCAAGAGGGCACAGCCTCTGGATTAGAACGAGATATAGGACTGAATTGAGAAGGAATTTCTTCAACCAGAGGGTTGTTCCTCGATGGAGAGCTTGCCCAACGATGTAGTTGTTGCGACATCAATCAATTTTTTTTTAGCTCGGGCTGCTTTTGTTTTGAACAATAAAGGAAGTAAAGATTACCTTCAGAGTTTGGTTAAGTGGATGCGTGTCCATGGAAAGATCAGGCATGAGCTGAATGAATGGCGAAGTATTCTTTAAGGCCTGTGCGGCAAAGCCTTGCTCCTCGTTCTCATGTTCTATGAATGTATGTGTCACATATTCCGCAATTTTAGGGAAAGCTTCCATGGACTTTGGGGGAGGTGTTGAGAGAGAAGGAGCAGTGCACCACAATGCCCTGGAGGGAATGTTCCGCGGGGGAGGCGGACAAAGGGCGGGGAGGGGGATGTATGTTTGGTAATAGCATTTCGCTGGAGGTGGTGGAATTAGAAAAATATTTCGCTGATCACTTGGAGTACTAGAGTGCGTAAAGCTCCAGACCAATTTCTGAAAAATAATGGGATGAGAATGGATCGTTGCTTCATGATGGACATTTGGAAGATGGGTCCAAAGTCCTATTTTGGTGCAGTGAAAGTCGCAATGTCTTTGAGAAGCTAACTTTAGCAGCCGTATATCATTGCGGCCACAGGAGCAGGTCATAGTCAGAGATTGTCTTGACTCCTAAAGCCTGAATAACACATAGCCTGCGATTACACGCCACCGATGATTTGTCACTGGCAGTCTCCGTTAACCGCTGTTCACTCTCAGAGCGAGATCGTTGTTCACCTCATTGACCAAATGTTCTTCTCTTTCTTTTCTTCTTTCCCTACCAACTGTTTACTACTTTACAATACAGAATGAAGCATGATGGGATAGTTCCTTTTCGCCTGGATGATTTCAGTGTGAAAGAAACAATGTACAGGAGAAGCACAACAGATTAGTCAGCATCTGAGTAGCAAGAAATATTTAAATCCCAACCTTCTTGAGGATTCCTTACTGCAGCTGTAACAATATTGAAAAGCTCAAAACCGTTCAGAACAGAGCAGCTGAATTGAGCAGCAACACATAACTAATAAAACATCGACAAACATCAATTCCCACCATAACCAAACGCTCAGACATGCAGTCTGCACAATCCACTAGATGTACTGCAGATATTCACCAAGGCTCCATCAAAAGTACATTACAAAATCACAACTGCATCCATCTAAAAGGAAAAGGGCACTCAACAGATAGGAAAGGCCACTTACCATCCTGATCTGGAAATATATTGCCATTACTCCAGAATCACTGGGTCAAAACTGTGGATTCCACTTACCTATAATTTGGATCTGCCGTCAGCACACAAAAACTGTGGTTCAAGATGGAAGCTCATCATCACCTTATCCAGTCAAATCAGGAATGAACAATAAATGCTGACCTGTTCTGGAATAACCACATCCATGGAGAATGAAAATCACATGCTGTGGTGTTCTGAGGATCCTCTCTTACTGAGATATTTCTGGATTTATTTGAGTGGTATCAAAGATGAGGATTTGCTGTTGGGAAACTGAAACGAAGCATTACATCGGAATTTGAAGGTGTTGCTTTGTTCCATGTAGCCTGAAACTTTCCCGCCTTTGAAAATGAAAGCAGAAAGGTAAATTCACAGTGGAGTGGAAGTATTCACTACCTGAAATATCGAGGCATAATTGGAGGGACGCTGGAGAGAAACTGCGGAAATTTGATGACGATTCAATTACTTGTCTGCCCTGAAGATTCATCAGGGCAACCACACTGGGGGAAAACAATTCAACTGTTCTCAGTGTGGAAAGGGAGTTGCTCAGTTCTCTAACTTGCTGACTCGTCAGTGGGTTCACACTGACAAGAAACCATTTAATGGCCTAGAGTATGAAAAGGGCATTAAAAGGTGTCACGAACTGCTGTACATTCAACGTATTTACTCTGACAAGAAACCATTCAAGTACTCTCTCATAGGGAATGGGTTCAGGACGTCATTTGATCTCACTTTACATCTGCGAACTCAGTGGAGAGAGGTCGTTCGCCTGTTCTAAGAATGGGAAAGGATTCTTTCAGTCATTCTGTCTGCTGAGGCACCAGTGAGTTCACACAGAGGAGAGATCATTCGTCCGCTGTGATTTGAAATAATTAATTGATTCTGGAAATCTGCTGAAATTCAAGCGAGTTCATACTGCAAAGAGACCATTCACCTGAATGTATACGATGTGCATTTGAATGGAAAGGTGAACCAGAATTGACTGTCTGGTTGTAACGCTACAATAAAGACGGCTTTTGCTAAATCCACAGCAGAGAACCATTTACTATCCGGTTGTATTTGGGTAATATTGCACAAGGATTAGGAACATTTGGGGCGGGCGGAACAACAGCATAATTGACTACCTGCGGGCTGCACGGTGGCACAGTGGTTAGCACTGCTGCCTCACAGCGCCTAAGAGCCGGGTTCAATTCCCGACTCAGGCAACTGAGTGTGTGGAGTTTGCATGTTCTCCCCATGTCTGCGTGGGTTACCTCTGGGGGCTCCGGTTTCCTCCTGCATGCTAAGGATGTGCGGGTCAGGTGAATTGGCCATGCTAAATTGCCCCCTAGTGTACTGGTATGGGTGGGGTGCACTTCGGCGAATCGGTGTGGCCTTGTTGGGCCGAAGGGCCTGTTTGTAGACTGTAAATCTAATCTAAAAATAAACCTCCATTTAACTGGAATACTTGCCTTTTTGACTGGAAGAATGGGGGCACTCACCGGTGATTATCCACAGGGAATTATCACTTCATCCTTCAGGACGGAGTCAACGACTGGAGTAATTCCTTTTCCAGCCTCGGGTTTTAACGAGTCTTTTGTTCTGCAAGATCGATACTGAGACTTCGGGATTATTCTTTTGGATTCAAGGCTTCGTATGAACCCACATCACGTTTGTCTTTTGCCCTGCACTCAGTAGGGACCCTACTTAATCTTGGATCCGAAACATCTACCGTAGCTCAACACTAGGCTACCCTCTTGGCGGGGGTTACCGGGACTGCCCGATCTGCCTGAGTTAGCCAATTTAGTTTCTCCATATATGTCCTTATATCTGGACTGAAGCAGATATGCACATCGTCCCTGAAGACACAAGCTTTTGTTTTTTTTTTGTGCCAGTAGTACCCATGGTCCGAAATCCTGCCACATTACACTGGATGTGTTCGCCAATGGTACTTGAGGATAGGAGCGTTCCACATCTAAAAAATGGGTTCTATTTGCCCGACAGATATTTTGGATAAGTTTACACTGACCGCACATCTGTGATCGTTCTAATAAAATTTGCACAATAATAACTGACCTGGTTAAAACATTCTCCTAAAAAAATCCTTCTCATATGATTTGTAAGGGCCATGACGGTTTATGCGTGCTGAGCAGTGCCTCATATCTCCAGCAAGAAAATCGGGGTTAATGGGATTAATATGGTTACTTGCAACCTGGGCGAGCGAATCGCTCACTGAACTTATGGCTCTCTGGGTAATCATCACTCATAGCCATGCATCAGGAGTCGTGAGTCGGATTTTACAGCCTGCGCTGGTAAATCTTCTTTTTGTATTACCTGCAAGCCTGTCGGGGTACTGCACAAATCCGACCACAGACTCACTATGAGATCGCCAGCTGTCAGATTTAAAGAACAGAATTCCGAGAAATGAAATGAGAATTGGAATGTTTCACCATTACTGGTTTCACACCATAGGGGTGCTGTTCATCTCTCCCGTGTCATGAATCCTGATGCATCCATTGCGTCGACTCTCTCAACGGCCGAGATTTAAGTACTGAATATGTTGCCCCTGTATCTACCAAAATGGTAACTGGTGCACCTTCCACACATAATACAATTTCCCTTGATAATAGAATTCGCTTCTTCTTATCAACACTTCAATGTCAGGGACCTGAAATATTCGAGTTCCTTTCCAGATACAGAGTTGTTTTTTCCCCATTCCTTGTCTGGTGATATGGTCGTTTACTGGCTCTGTAAGTCTGCCATTAGTTCGGTTTAACTTTACATTTTTTTCTTTCAGTCTGCAATACTTGCCTCTGCAAAGTCAGGTTCTTACTTCTTTGTTTCCCTGTGCTTTTATTGGTTTCGAAATAAATGCTAATTTCCCATTACAATGGACATCACATTATTTTTACAGGTCGCTGCAACAGCGAGGGCCGAAGTGCCTGCACTGCATTGTAACGTTCTATGTTGTAAGCTACATTTCCTGCTAGTTTCTCATGTCTCTCATCACATGTGGAAGCTTCCAGTCACATCTTCCAGAGATTTGTCTGCACTTCGTTCAATAGAAGCAACTGCATTTCCTGCTCAGAATGTGATATTTCTGAAATGGAGAGAGGAAAACAGAGTCGGTGACAAAACTGAGATTACTTGCGTTCTGTCCAGAATCAACAAAAACTATCCCGATCTTCCAGTCTCCTGTAACTTCAACATTACACTGTTTTCCCACCCTTCAGGTTCTTTGCCTGTATTCCTGATGAAGGGCTGTTGCCCGAAACGTCGATTTTGCTGCTCCTCGGATGCTGCCTGAACTACTGTACAATTCCAGCCACACTCTAATCGAGACACTGTGTTCCCAGGCCACTATTCCAGTCTCTGGTTTGCTGCAGTGCTCCTTCAAGGAATAACTCAAGCTGGAATACCTTCAACTCATTTTATACAGACAGACCATGCAAACGTTAGGACCCAACATCGAGTTCAATCATTTTAGAACCCGTCCGCCCTCTTCCACATTCTCCACCCACCCGTCCATCCCATCAATTCCGAAGACAGATCATTGGACTCGAAATGTTAACTTTCCTTTTCATGAGATATGGACACTAGCCGTTGATTTTGTTCAGACCTTTTGGCTTTACTTCAGGGAACTTTGCTTGTCCGTTGCAATCGCCAGATTGCTGGAAGCTTCTGATTGCAGGATGAGATATTCAGAGGAGATGACAGGAATGGCAAGGGCTGGACCATTTCCATTGTGAAGGTAGACGAGCTAGGTTGGGGGATGTTTATCGAAGAGCAGAGAAGGCTCTTTGAGTAACCGATTAACGTGCACATTTTATGAAAAGGATATATATGTATGAGAAGGATCAGACTATATTTGGAAGGAATACAGTGGCATAAATGAAATACAGGAGACAA